>NW_022196898.1:56252474-56268810 GCF_008632895.1 Mastomys coucha | reverse complement strand
CTCTCTCTCTCTCTCTCTCTCACACACACACACACACACTCATACACACACACACACATACACTGTCTAACTCTCCCTCCTTCCCTCCCCCTTTCTCACATACACAAACACAAAGAAAAGAAATGTGTTGAAAAAAATAAAAACAAAATGGGGAGTCAGATGGCTCAGTGGGTAAAACTCTTGCCACACACAACAACTTCAGTTTGATCCCTGGAAGCCATGCAAAGGTAGAAGGAGAGAACCAACTCCAAAATTGTCTTCTAATCTCCATATGTGCAGTGTGGCATACGCTTGCCCACACATACATATCACACACATACACACACACACACACACACACACACACACACGCATGCACAGACACATGCACACATGAACACACGCATGTACTTTGTGTGCATATGAATTGTTGGATGCTCTGCCTCAGGGACTACACTCCACCCATGGCCAACTAATGCATGTGTGCACTCATATATGTGTACATGTGTGTGTGCATGTGTATATGTACATGTGTATGTGCAGCCTGTGGCAAATATGTTCCCTTCTGGCCCTATTCATCTGTAAGATTGGAGCTGGACTCCCAGGACTCTTTCAACTCTGTCAGCTTGCTCCCCAGGCCTCAAGAGCAGAGCTAGTTTCCACCAAAGGACCAGAACTTGTGACCACAGGGGCAGGGGGCACGGGTGGGGCTTGTGTGTGATGTGTGTCCTGGATAAGCTGTGATACAGTTTGGAGGAGGCAACATCCTGATATATAGCAAGTCGGGGCAACTGGACAGGTCCCAGGGAGGAGCTTTGAATGACCCTCTCCCCTTTCCTCTACTGTGCTTTCTGTCCTCTTCTATATCCCATTCCCCACCAGAGTGATGCTGAGTCCAAGTAACTCAACTATGTGGCTTGGAGAAAGCCACTTAACCCCTCTGAGCCTCGTTCTGCTTTTGGAGATATCGAAAGTGACCCAGAAGACTGAGTGAGGAAAATGCTTGTACTGAAGGTCCGGATTGTGCCCTGTATCCTGGCTGGAAAAGAACCACTGGTACTCAGTCCCCCAGGTCCCAGGTAAATGGTCAGTGGTGCTCTGCATGGAGCTCAGGCACGGGGTGAAGCTGGGGTGGGGTGGGGGTAGGGAGGCCGGTGAGGGTGTTGGGAGCTCCTGATAGAGAATCGAGGCTCGAGCTGTTCCTGATTGCCACAGAGGTGGCCACTCACCGCCTATAAACCTGTGTGCTGTGTTGTTAGGGAACCTGACGCTGTCTGCTTTTTGTTTCCTTTGGGGGGTCCAGGGCTGAGACTGGCTGCTGGATATGAAAGCAGCCAGCATGGCCAGACCTGTTCATTCACTGTGGATGTTCCTGCCACTCTTTGAGCCTGGTTCATCCGAGGCTCCCAGTTTCTAATCTGGTTGGGAAGGATTTATTTTTGGGTCCCTGTAACCTAGCAATGGGCTCACATGACCAGTGGCAGCTGCAGGCTGAATATACTGTTGGATCTCGGCTCCTGGCAGGGGGTGTGGGCCAGACTTGGGGGGCGGGCGGAAAGAAATGAAAGGCTCTCACCTCTGCCTTTCTTCCAGGCCCTCAGCCCAGCCCACTCAGATGGGGGCAGGGGAGGTGGATGCTTTGGGAGCAGGTGACACCCTTCTTTCCCCCCCTTCCCCCATCCCCCACCTCCCTCCCTCTTCTGATGCTCCAGGAATCTGGACAGTTAGGGCCTGAGCCACAGTGGAGAGGCCCCAGCTGAGAGCCTGTTCTTTGGAAGTCTGTGTCGGGGTGGAATGGTTGGAGGTCCAGTGGATGGAGATGGGTACAGAAGGGACACAGGGCTGACATGCTAGAGTGAGGCCAGACAGGCGAGCAGGCAGCTTAATGGGCCCTCTGTATATAATAATAAGATGTCTGGGACACTCCTGGTCCTTGCTGTAGTCCTAACATTTTGCTCCTTCCCTTTGTTTCCTGTTAAATTGTTAGTATTCCTTAGAGGGAGAACACGTGAAGCTACCCTCGGTCTGAACAGATTGATCAAGCTCTTTTCTGGGAGCAGGCTTTGAGGGGCAGGGAAGGAAGACAGGGATACCACTAAACACAAGGGGCACTTCAGGGAGGTGGGAGAGGACATCCGGAAAGCTGCTCAGCACTGACATGCACAGGGAAAGGGAAACCTGCTCTGGTTCTTCATCCTGGGCAGCAAAGGGTGGATGGGACAGCGGGAAAAGCCTATCAGGAGTGGGCAAAGATGGGGTGGGGCTCTTGAGGATGGAGTCGTCACCCGTTCTCAGGGCTTCTCCTGACCCTAGAAAGAGACATAGCCCTTTGAGGAAGGGGGTCGTCCCTCAGTCCTGTGGCAGAGGTCCTAGGTGTGCACACTGGATCAAGGGGAGGCATGGTATTGTGGAGGGGGGTCTTCCTCCCTGCATCCTGTGACAGAGGTCCCATGTGTGTACGCCGGACCAAGGGTTGTTGGTGGACTCTGAGAGATCACATCCAGCATCTCTCTCTTGGTTTTCTCATCTCCTCTGTTGTGCTGGAGGAATTGATCCGGCCATGGTAGCTCTAACCTGTAATCTCAACATCTAGAAGGCTGAGGCAGGAGGATCATACATACACAGTTAGCCTAGGTTATATTGACAGATACTTTCTAAAAACAAAGAAAACAAGAAACCACAAAACAAACAAACAAACAAACAGGGATGGAGAGATGGCTCAGCAGTTAAGAGCACTGACTACTCTTCCAGAGGTCCTGAGTTCAATTCCCAGCAGCCACATGGTGGCTCATAACCATATGTAATGGGATCTGATGCCCTCTTCTGGTGTGTCTGAAGACAGCTACAGTGTACTTACATGTAATAAATAAATAAATAAATAAATAAATAAATAAATGACACCCTACATAAGCAAATGGATTTTAGTTGGGGTATAATATTGATAGCTACTCTGAACTCCCGCTGAACAGAGGCAGCCCCTTTGCCGTTGCTAGCATTGCTGGTATGGGTTGCTCCAGCCTTAGGCATGCAGTTTCCTCCCCTGCTCATAGGTCCCCTTCTCTCTTCCCTGAGCCCAGACAGCTTCTTGTAGCTGAGAAGATAGATGCACAAGAACCTGTGATCTCCCTCATACCCTTTTTGCTAGTAGTTTTTTAGTAGAAGGCTCATGACCTTGCCCTTGGCCCACTCCAGTTTATTGGCCAGCCATGATAACTGTCCTAGCTCCTTAAGAAGCAGACTCTGTTTTAGAGCCTTTGTATTGTGCTGAGGAGTGAAGAATTTTGACTTTTGCATATAATGGAAAAACGAATGCACAGCCATCTCAGAAGCTGAGGACTTCCTTCTAACCAGCAAAGCACACTGGAAGCTGAACACAGTTTCCTGACTCCAGTCTAGTGCTTTCTGTCTATGTTTCTGTTGGAACGATGGTGTCTGCTCTACCTCTCTCTGAATCCCTGGAAGGGGTTCTAGGTCCCGCATCAATCTGTGCTGTTGTCCTGAGTGACACATCAAGACCCCAGAGAGGCATGGGACTGGAAAAGACTGAGAAAATACCTTATATTCAAACTGAATGGGGTTCACATCGGCTCTGGCTGTATTTGATCTGAAGAAGGTCACGTCACCTTGTGCCTGCCTTTCCTCAGAGGTGCTGCTTTAAACACTGACGTGAGGACCGAAGATGTATGTCATGTTTGCCACTCCTTAAGAATTCGGAGATGGTGACTGCTGGAGTCAGTCACCAGCTGTAGGCTAGTCAGTTCTCACGGTTGTTGGCTTGGGGCCCAAAGAAGCCAGCCTATTCTGAGTTCCCTGAGCAAGACACTGGTTTTATGGCTCTCTGTCTGGATCTAGTAAATAATTCTAGATTTCCCTTTTGAAGCCAGAAGTTGTTGAATATGCAGGTCACTCCCCAAAAGGCTATGGTGTCAGCTCTAGATCTGATCCAAATTCTCTGTTCAGGCTCATAGCTCTGCTATGTGGGGCTGTGGACTTGGAGCAATGTCTTCACCTCAAGAATCGAGATACCAGGCAGGCGGTAGTGGCCCATGCCTTTAATTCCAGCACTTGAGAGAGAGGCAGGCAGATCTCTGTAAGTTGGAGGCTAGCTTGGACTACAGAATGTGACCATGGCTACAGCCATGGCTACACAGAGAAACCCTGTCTTGAAAAACCTTTAAAAATGAAAGAAAGAAAGAAAGAAAGAAAGAAAGAAAGAAAGAAAGAAAGACAGAAAGAGAGAGAGAGAGAGAAAGAAAGAAAGAGAGAAAGAGAGAAAGAGAGAAAGAAGGAAAAGGAGAAAGAGAAAAAGAAAGGAAGAATGAATGAATGAATGAATATGGATACCTTGGAGCTGGAGAGTTGGCTCAGCATTTGTGTCTCTTGCAGAGGACCCAGGTTTGGTTCCCAGCACCCACATGGTAGCTCACTTCTATCCATAACTCCAGTTTCGCGACATAACATCCTTTTCTGACCTTCATGGCCAGCACACAGGCAATACACATACACGTATACAGGCAAAGCACCCATACACATAGAACAAACTTAAAAGAGAGAAAAATATTGAGCCCATGTTCTGTGGAAATTTTAAGCTACCCTTTTAGGATCCTATCCTTGGTATCAGTCACTGACAATGCTCTTCAGAGAGAGCAGGAGGCCAGACCCCTTCTCTCCCTTCTAAAGGTTTGTCACGTTCAGAGTGATGCTCCTAGCTCTGTCCAGCCCTACAAATGCAGAGCAACCTGAGCCTTCCAGAGAATCTGGCTTCTACTCTGCCTTCAGGGAGCAGAGGTGTGACTGTTCAGAAGGTCGCTCAGGAGATATTAATGATTCCCCTGTCTCCATAAGCCCCCAGAGCTTCATTCCAAATACACATACAGTTTAAGCAAGTAATGGTGATGTGTTTTGGGTAGCGACAAGTTCCAGGTCAAGATAGGGCCTTTGACTCCTCTTCAGATCCCACTGCTACTCATTAAGCTGTCTGCTATACAAATGTGTTGCTTTCTTAAGGGGGCCAAATTGTGGATCAGCTTCTGGAAGCTCAGCTTTTCCCAGGTCTAATCTTGAAGTTCTGGTTGTGCACTGACCTGACTACTACAGAAGCACCTTGGTTCTGGTATTGTACAGAACCAGGCAATAAACAATAAAGCTGCCAGAAACCTTGGGGGGGGGCGTGTCATCTACCCTGGAACATAAGAAACAAAAGGCCAAATGGAAATGACTTGCCCAAGGTAACTCAGCTATTAAGTACCCAGGGCTTTTTTCTTTGACCAGGATGACTGGGAGGGTTTCGCCTGCCTGTTTGCCTGCCATCAGCTGGCTCTTGGAAGCTTTGAGATGCAGTCTAGGATCCTGAGAGAAGTATGAGGAACTGGGCTTTCTGAACATTGTGTCTGGGAGCCCCAAGGCCCAGCTGTCTGCTCCAGAAGTGGCTGTAAGGGGCTGGCAGATAGCAGGAGGCCACTAGGACCCAGAAGCTCTTGGAGCATCCTGCTCTGCTGGCTGCTTCTCTCCGCTCACTGCAGTGGTTCAGGCTTCAGCAGCCTTGGAGAGGCATCAGCTGAGAAGAGCTATCACATAGGAGCTGGGAGCAGCTCAGCAAAGAAAGGTAGGAGTTGCCGACTAGGCCAGGGATGTGGGGCAGACCCAGGGCCTGGTGATGAGTGCTGTCTGAGCTTACAGAAGGGTGGCATTACAGGGGGCAGCAAACCCTGTCCTGTGGTGGGCAGTTCTGTCATAGGATGGGCTCTCGGGTGTCCCAAAGGTAGTATTGGCATGTGGACATCTCTAAATCCAAGAAATGGGAGGTTGATCATCTTCTGCTGGCCAGAGAAACTATATCCTGCAACAGACAGCATTTTCTGTCTGCCTCACTCAGTGTCATAGAGATAGGTCCCCACATCCCTGGAATAGGCCCTTCGGCATTCCAGGGTGATGGGTATCTAAGTCCTGGGCGTGGGCAGCTCTGCTAGGAAGAGGTGTTGAAGGTCCCTGGAAATCTCCCCTGGCCTAAGAGGCCCGTGTTCTTGCCTGAAGGCAGGCCAGGCTCTGATCCTTGCCATAGAAGCTGATGTGAGAAACAGGTACATGTGAATCCCAGCAACACCTATGTGGCCTTGGGCTAGGCACATGTGCACATCCTACATCCTAAAGTGAGGTTACCTCTCCCTTGACCATGGCCCTGCCAGAGGCCAGCCCTCAGACCCTGTAGTGGCAAAGCCTTGAAGGTCTTGAAGATGAGGAGGTGGTATTGAAGGAAGCAGTGGGAGGATGTGAGCGTCCAGTGAGGCATGATGCCATGAGCTAAGAGTGGAGTCAGACTCCTTGGGTTTCCCCTATGAAGCCATTACACCACGGCCCTCCCCCTCATAACCCTCCATCAATGAGAGAGTACTAAGTAGCCAACTCTATTGGTGTGTCTGTTACGAGCTAAATTGGAAACCATGGAATTTGAAGCCACTGTAGAATTTTTGACAAGACTGGGGGGGGGGGCTACTGGGAGGGAACTATAAGAAAGAAAAATGCCCAGTGCCTGCCAGCCTAAGGCTCCATCATGGCTGCATAGCACCCCTCTGTGTCCATGTGTCTACAGGAAAAGCATGTCTCTTTTCTCAGTCAGGGCTTGTAGCTGGGTATTACTGGATTGGACTCCTGATGTCCATCTGCACATAGTGGACTCTTTCTTTGGGTACCACATCTTTTAGGCCCCACTCCCAGGTAGAATGGATGCAGGGGGTTGGAGAGTAAATGGTAAAGATGCATCCTCTAGGATTTCTTTTAAATGGTTTATTTTCCTTGGTGGACTGTCTTATGAGAATCTGACATCTCCCTGGAGAGAGGCAAGTCTCTAGGCAGTTGTCCAAAGTTAGGGAAGCCACAAATCCAGGAACCTGGGCTATCCTCCTCAGAAGAGAATCCCCTGGCTGGCACACAGATGACTGACTGAATATTTCAGGAGTTTGTACTCTGGGGCCAGGATTCAATTAGTCAATTTGAGTCTGATTCAATTCACAAGAATTGCACCAAACATCTAGTGTATGTGTGCCATGTTAGAGGTTGGATTAGTGCAAGCTTTATGGTAACATCCAAACTTATGGTGAATGTAAGATAACTTTGAGAGGACTGGGGCTCTGACAGGCTATGTGGTTTTCACTGCAGTTATAGAGAAGATAGATTTTTTTAAAGTGGGGCTACCACCAGGTGCTCCCATCCCAGGAGCTCACAGAACACTAAAATGTTATATGTAGGCAGCTTGATGGTCTTCTAGTCCAACCCTCCCATTTCACAGATGAAGAAAGTGTGGCCCAGAAAACTTTTAACTTGTCTACAGAATAGCCATCAGACTTGGCACTGTGGCTTGTCTCTAAGCTGAGTAACTCAGCACACTGCATGGAGGAACTATATATATTTATTCATATTAATATATAGTATATATTACATATACTATATATAATATACAGTATAATATATAGCATACACATATTTTATGTATATATGAAAGTAAGTTGATTATACTGGGGACAATCTATTTTAATTATATGCAAACTTAATGTGACGATGACACATAACTCAGATGGGACCTGCCATTTGGTCAGAAGATATGGGAGGTGCTGATTGAGTTTGGTTTTCTCTGCTTTATGTGTACCTAGTTCTATAATGGCAGTCCTCTACTCTGCCCCACAACACCTTCACCCTTTGTTCTGTGACCATGGGAAGAGGTCAGAACCCAGAGGGCTTTGGGATGAGCAGTCCTTGGGTAGTTGCAATGAGCAGCTACACGGGGAACGGGAAGTTAGGAGCTGCTGTTCCTCTACTGGCCAGGACACTGCAGCCCTGAGAAGCTAAAGAGTATGTAGAGAAGGGGGGCTTTCAGAAGCATGTGTCCTCTGGCCTTGGGGGTTCAGGAGTGGATGAGCTGCTGGTGCTCACAGCTGGGCATTGTCTTCTCTGCAGCTCCCCATCAGTCCCAAACTGGCAGCTCTTTGTTTTGGGAATGATGATGTCAGTAGGGACTAAGGTACAGTTGACCTTTCCAGGTGATGGTGGGAGACATTAGTCTGTTTAAGTTCAACAATGATTTACTGAAAGCCTACCCAATTCTAGTTGACACGGAGGCTATTCTCCTATATGGAACGACATAGTAGGCAAAAGAACTGTCCCTGGAGCCAAACTACATTGAACCATATGATCTTGGGTGTGCTCCTTGACTTCTCTAGGCTGCAGGTCTGTCTGTGGAGACATGGAGATCATATCATCTGTCTCATAGAATTGTGTGAGGATGAGGACGAGCCGATGGACTCAATGTGCATAGGCCAGGGCCTGGCATGTGCAGAGCGCCATGTGACCATGTTGTGCATGATTGGTACTATTAACAGACCAGACCCTATGAACAGATACAAAATAGGTGTTATTCCTTCCTTCTATAGATGCCTTCTTGAGGAAACTGGAGTCCAGAAGCGTTGCAGAGTGAGTAATACCCAGACCTGGAACTAGAAGCTGAATCTCATTCTCCTTCTACTCCCCATTCTGATGAGAAAATCAGAATATTTCACAAAATCAACCCTAAAGCCAGGGCACTGTCCTAGAGCAAAACAGGACCCTGGAGAAGGGAGACAGAGGAGGATTTAGAATTGCCCTCAAAAGGGAAGAAGAACATGGAGAACTAGAAAAGAACATGGAGAACTAGAAAACGAAAGCGAGAAAAGAGGTGCCTGAGGCCACTCGGAAGGCCACTGCGGAGTATGTGAGGATTGGTCCCTCACACAGCGGCGACTTCCCATCACCAGGGCTGACCCTGGGCTATCTTCTGACAGAAACTGGACATGAGCTCCTGAGTTTGGAGCAGCCTGGCCTGGCACTCTGTCTACATAGGAGCCCAGGTTGGAAGGCTGATTTTTAAGAGCCTGCCTTAGGCTCCAGAAGGCCCCCCAACAAAATTGGGAAGCCTGGACCTGGGCTTACATCCCAGGGTTGTGGAGTAGGATGGGGGATGGGCCTGTAACAGGAAGTGCCCTGGGTGTCCTCTTTCGGCCCCATGGAGTCCTCACCCATCCCTCAGTCATCAGGAAACTCGTCTACTTTGGGAAGGGCCCTTCAAACCCCAGGTCCCTCTACTGCCAGCGGGGTTCCAGAGCTGGGACTACGGGACGTGGCTTCAGAATCCGTGGCCCTCTTCTTCATGCTCCTGTTGGACCTCACTGCTGTGGCGGGCAATGCTGCTGTGATGGCTGTTATTGCCAAGACACCCGCCCTCCGAAAATTTGTTTTTGTCTTCCATCTCTGTCTGGTGGACCTGCTGGCTGCCCTGACCCTCATGCCGCTGGCCATGCTCTCCAGCTCGGCCCTCTTTGACCATGCCCTCTTTGGGGAGGTGGCCTGCCGCCTCTACCTGTTCCTGAGCATTTGCTTTGTCAGCCTGGCCATCCTTTCGGTGTCTGCCATTAATGTGGAGCGCTACTATTATGTAGTCCACCCCATGCGCTACGAGGTGCGCATGACACTAGGGCTGGTGGCCTCCGTGCTGGTGGGCGTGTGGGTGAAGGCCCTGGCCATGGCTTCTGTGCCGCTGTTGGGAAGGGTCTACTGGGAAGAAGGAGCTCCCAGTGTTAACCCTGGCTGTTCTCTCCAATGGAGCCATAGTGCCTACTGCCAGCTTTTTGTGGTGGTCTTTGCCGTTCTTTACTTCTTGCTGCCCTTGATCCTGATCTTTGTGGTCTACTGCAGCATGTTTCGAGTGGCTCGCGTGGCTGCCATGCAACACGGGCCGCTGCCCACGTGGATGGAGACGCCCCGGCAACGGTCTGAGTCTCTCAGTAGCCGCTCTACGATGGTTACCAGCTCCGGGGCTCACCAGACCACCCCACACCGGACGTTTGGGGGTGGGAAGGCAGCAGTGGTCCTCCTGGCTGTAGGGGGACAGTTTTTGCTTTGTTGGTTGCCCTACTTCTCTTTCCATCTCTACGTTGCCCTGAGCGCTCAGCCCATTTCAACAGGACAGGTGGAGAGTGTGGTGACCTGGATTGGCTACTTTTGCTTCACTTCCAACCCTTTTTTCTACGGATGTCTAAACCGTCAGATCCGGGGCGAGCTTAGCAAACAGTTTGTCTGCTTCTTCAAGGCAGCTCCAGAGGAGGAGCTGAGGCTGCCTAGTCGGGAGGGCTCCATTGAGGAGAATTTCCTGCAGTTTCTCCAGGGGACCTCGGAGAACTGGGTTTCTCGGCCCCTACCCAGCCCTAAGCGGGAGCCACCCCCTGCTGTTGACTTTCGAATCCCAGGCCAGATTGCAGAGGAGACCTCAGAGTTCCTGGAGCAGCAACTCACCAGTGACATCATCATGTCGGACAGCTACCTCCGTCCCGCCCCCTCACCAAGGCTGGAGTCCTGATGGACACCAGGAGGAAAAATAAGGCTTGGGGGCTGGTTATGATCTCAAGGACTGCTTGCTTTTCCAGCTGGCTGGGGTTTGGGATAGGGTCTCTGGACTTAGCTTTTGCTTGGTGTTTCCTGGGTCAGGACCAGAGTCAACAGGATGGACATGTGGAAAAAAAAAAAAAAGCCTTGGACTTGGCTGTGCTCTTTGACTATTGGGGGAGGGAAGCTGGGTGTGGTGAGACGGTGATGAGAGAAAAGGGTGACAAAGGTGAGGGGAAGCCTTTCTACCAGTGAACTCTTCATGCCTCAGGAGACAGGGAAACTTCCTAGGGTAGGCGTTGGAGCAGCAGGCTAGGAGCAGTTATTCTGGGGACCGTTGAGGTTTCCTTCTTTCCAGTGTAGTAGTCCAGACTAATACTTACACTGTGACAAGGTAAGAAGACAGCCCACATCTTCTCATTTGCTAACTAGGTTAAAAAAGAACTAGCCAAGTGTTTCCATGAGTTAATAGACTCCCTTCCTAAAAGTTAATGTCTAAAGTGAGAAGACCTGTAGGGGTGAACTCTTTCCTGGATTTGGTCAGCAGCAAGGAAAAATTACAATTAGGGTAATGGAGAAGACAGAAAAACTCTGCAGCTCTCTCCTATTCTTCTCTTTCCTGCATGTAGGAGATCAAGTGTGGGTCCTGACCTCAACAGAGATGAGTGGGAGACAGGCTGCCCCTTTCCTCCCTGTCTTTTGAGTAACTAGAATAACTCGGGGGTCAGAGAGCTGAGGGTGGGTGTTAGCCTTTGAATTGGTAACGTGGCTGGATACAGAAAGGCCAGGTAAATTACTCTGATCAATAATACTGCCAATCTTTTCTTTCCAGGACTGGCCTCCCCGATCTATCTCCTCATGGCAGTGACCCACTTCCAGCCCCCTGGACATTCGGGTACAAGAGACTCAGGTCGGGCATGGGAAGGGTGGGGTTTCCATAGTCCATGAAATGCCTCCCTGTTCTCATTCATTGCTCTCAAAATTAGCTTCTGTGACAAAGACTTAAATCTGTATCCTACCTGCAGCCCTAGGTTGGGGAGAGAGCAGAGAATTGGGCTTTGCTGTTTATCGATTAAGACTATAGGAACTGTGCTGGTTAATATCAGCAATGGTATTTTCAACGGAGAGGGATTAATTGCAAACTGGACAGGCCTCCCCTCTGGGTCCTGTTCATTCCATCTCCCTCAACTGAATATGAAAGGGTCAAGGTAGGACCAGAGGGTGACATGGTCTATATCTGAACAAATTTCTGGCTCACTGAACATGAAAAGGGGAAAGTGGGTTGGGGCGGAGTAGTTTCCCCTTTGAACACCAATAAATTTTATGATAAAAAGTTATATTAATATCAACACTCACTCCTTTGGTTCTATTCAATGCCTAAATAGCTGAACACCAACACTCCCTGGGGCATACATATATGATGTGTTGTCGTCTCTGCCTTCAAGGACTTCACAGTCTAACTCTACCAGATATTTGTATTTTTGTAGAGTATTTGGGTCTGATAAAGTTATACAGTAAGGAGAATATATCTGTGGCTCTGACTTTTGAGAATTTATTGAAGTGATATGAAAGAGACTCCATGCAGGTGTGGAAGGTGTGGGGAGCGTAAGCAAAACTCGTTAGTGAAGAAAATAATCTACTACATAAAACTGGGCAAACAGCTTTTTCCCTTTTTGGCTTAGGTACATTTTAAGTTTCTTTCTGTCATTTGTGTGTTCTAGTCTAGTGCCTATTACACTGAGGAAATCCTTTAGAAAGTAACACACAACAGATGAGAGTCCTTCTCACTGGAGAACTGGTTCCCTTTCTTTTGAGAAATCTCCTTCCTACTACATCATGAGGGAAAAACTTTCACATACTATTATTAATCCACCAATCAGCTAGTAGACCCAGAAACTGCCGGTAGGTGGCAGTGTGAGCCCAGGAGAAACAGGAAACGTACACATGAAGGGTGTGAGGGTGTGTGTGTGTGTGTGTGTGTGTGTGTGTGTTAAACACTGCTTGGCAGCCATTTTGTTAATTTTTCTTTTTTAACTTTGCCCTTCAACGCTTGCTTCACACTAAAAGGAAGTTTTAAGAGCAAGGAGAGTTCCAAGTCATTATTGAAATCACCTGGCACTGAGATCTTGCCTGCCATTAACTAGTAAGCTGCCTTTTTGGGAACAGATCATAAAGGAAGTAAATCTTTCCTTTTACTATGAAGGGAACTTCCTCCACAACTTTGCCATGGTCACAGTCCTGGAATATTTTAGTCACTGAGACGGACTGGTAAAGTTCGATATACAATCCTTTCCTCCTGGAAGCGGCTCCCGGACACACTCTCCCTTACATGCTGAGGAAGCCACCGGGTGAGACAATCATCCTGTCAGTCAGTTTTGCCAACATTTTGGTATTGAGGTGACTGCCACCTAGAAACTTTAGACTTTCTGTTGTCGGGTGTCTCTGAGCAATATTGCGTGAAGAGAGTAGGCGTGAAGGTGAAACTAGGCAGATGTACTTACTATGTGGCCTTGGGAAAGCTACTTAATTTCTCTGAGTCCACTTCCTCATCGGTGACAATGGGGATCAATATTACCTACCTCACAGGGTTGTTGTGAGGATTGAGAGATGAGACATGGAAGCGATGACCTTTCTTTTGAACGTTTCCCCAAGAAGTGATCAGAAAAGAAAAGCAGTCTGTTTCTTTTTAGTGGTCATTTGAAAATGAGTGGGAGACTTTCCAGACTTGGAATTGACAAGCATTATGCGTGATGTGGACAAAATTAATCTAATTAGATGTTTCAAATTAATTTTCACTATAGAGACCTTTCTCTTGGAAATTTGTAGTTTAAGTTTACCTCCTAGTAGAGAAATATTTTAAATGAAAACTAACTAGAGAAAGGTTTCAATGGCTGCCAAAAGTGTCCCTTACTAAAACGGGTGGTGAGAGTTATTGTGGGGCTATTTAGCAGTAAAGGTACATTAGGATATTCTTCACAGGGCTATGACTCACCAACATTAAGGAGATAGTAGAAAGATGACTTTTACTAAACGTCCCCTCTTCTGTGGTCATCATATAGGAACTCTTGTTAGATTAGAGGAGGACACACTGGTTTACTTTTGGCTATAGAACTAAGTCCCCAATGTATAGCCGCTGATTCATATGGGAGAAAGGGAATCATGGAAATATTATAAATGAATTACACCTATTTTCATGTTCTATTACTTGCCGTGGTCGAGTGATCCTTTGCCAACACAAGAGTGCCAGGCAAATGTACAGCTCACTGGAATTCATACGTTGTAGCAGAAGGACTTAAGATATACTTGACATAATAATGGGTGTAGCCTGAGGAATGGATGACCAACCAGGCTGGGCATCTCAAAGATCAGACTGAGGGAACTTTGGCTGAAGTGTCCAACTTTGGGCAGAGACCGGGGCTCCACAATCACAGATGAAAAGGAAAGGAAAGTTTTTTTTGTTTTTTTCTGGAGAGGGAGACTTTTCCCAGGAGAAATTCCCTTAGGGCTCTGAGTGCTTATTTGGGACTCTGATCCTCACCGGTGGCCAAGTCTCCAGTGCGTCCTCAAGAGCACACCACGTGCTGGAAGTCCCGCTTTTTTTTTTTTTTCTACGCTTGGAATTCAAGTCCAGGAGTCCAAGAAGTAAAAGGGTATTAAGGCTGGGAGGTGCGGAGCGAGAACAGCGAGGTTCTCGGGGACTTCCGGGGTCCGTACCTCCTCCGCCTCCCACGGCCACAGCACTCGCAGTAGTAACGGCGGCTGGGCGTCGCCGGAAGTGTCGTAAACAGCAGATATCCGGTTCTTCCGGGCGCTAGGGGAGCTGACGGAGAAGGCCACCGCCCAGCAGCAGACGCGTCTCAGCCGGTGTGTCGCGGTTCCCGCGGTGTGTGAGTGAGCCCGGGCCTGGTCCCCTCTCCCGCCGCCGCCATGGGCTGCACGTTGAGCGCTGAGGACAAGGCGGCGGTGGAGCGGAGCAAGATGATCGACCGCAACTTGCGGGAGGACGGGGAGAAAGCGGCCAAAGAAGTGAAGCTGCTGCTGCTCGGTGAGGGGCGGGGGGCGGAGCGGGAGTGCTGGAGCCGGAGAGCCCAGCCCGGGAGCTGCCCGAGCTGAGAGGGGTCTGGCCAGGTCGGCGGAGGGGACCCCGAAGGGACAGGGAGGGAATGCCCAGCATGGGACGGGTGCCGGGCTCCGTGATGGAGGCCCCGGAAGGCGTGGGGATTTCAGGTTGGAGAGGGTGTAACCCGGCTGGGATGGTGCCCGGCAGAGCTGGGGAGTTTGGAGCTCTGAGACTGTGCTGGGAATCCGGGAAAGGCTCTTAAAGGGAGGGACCGAAATTAGGGAGGCTTCACATTGGACTGGAACGTGTTGGGGAGGATAGTGTACGGTGTCTGGTGGGCCTGTCTAGGGTTTGCGTGAGTCTGATACTTGATGTTAGGATAAAGCTAGAAGGATTTAATGATTACATAGTGACGCTAGGACAGAGAGGTCACGTAAAAGAACCTGCTCGCAAGTCTTTTTTTGTACTGTTAGGGAGGCGGATTGTCCAGGAACACCCAGGAGGCGGGTGAAATAAATGACAGGTTCTTAGGTATAAAAGAAAAGAACTTGGGTGCAGAGACCACCAATACTTTTTCAACTTTTCTTATCTTTTTTTTTTTTAATTCTCTTGAAGTTCTGTCACTTTTTTTTTTTTTTTTAAATTAAAGGGATAGGGATGGTGTGAGCTGAGGAAATTGAAAGAATGCCAATTTTGAGGTTTTGTGGTAGAGGACAGATTACAGCGGGACCGTGTGTGTCGGGAATAGTATAGGATAACATATGGACTGGGGCAGATATATTGTAAAGGTTGTGATACATTTGGAAGGAGTTGTATTTTTATTGGGTTTTTCAAAATAAAAGTGTTGGCTTTCAGACTACAACCGAATGCAACCTTATACTCAAGTGGGTTTTTTTTTTATATCTAGTCAGATATGTTTTAGTCAGGATAATTTAGTTTTAAACTTCGATAGGCCCAGTAAATCATATAAACTTCTGGTATTAGCTTACCAGTAAATCCAGCTGTATTCATTATTCATATGTTTGAGGAATCTGTTAGATGAGAATCAGTACGAATAAGTCACAGGTTCTGTAAGCAGCAGAGCTTTTTAGATAAATACAGTTCCGAAAAGTCACTGTAGAGTACCAGCTTCGCTTTGTAAAGCTCCAGAGGACGTACACAACCGCCATAATCTCAGACTGACTTTGTGTTTTAAGATGGATCGGCTGCTTGCTTATATATTTTGGAAGCTCTGAGTGGCAGCCTGAATATAAAGAAAAAGTTACACAGTGGAGTTTGAGCTTCCAGAAGATATGAATTCATGTCATAGCTCTGAACTGTGTTAATAACAGGTATCTTCTATGGATGAACGTGTGGTTTCTGGTACTTAGTAGGGACTTAAGTATTCACTATGAACCACCCTGTGTAATCAAGCTCGGGCTGAGTGTTGCTCATGGAGACCTTTCAGAGTCTGGTGTAAAACACAACATTGTCAGTTTTCTTCCCTGCCCTAATTGCTGTTTTGAGACAGTGTCATTCTGCAGCCTAGGCTAGCCTTTGATTCTCCATCCTCCTTCAGTCGGCTTCCCCAGTGCTGGCATTGCAGCACCTATCAGCGCACCAGTGACATTAACATTTTTTGTAATAATCAAATGTGAAATCAAAGATACACATTCTCATGCTCTGGGATTTGGTCTATATTGACCACTGGAAAAACTTGGGCAAGCAGAAGTATCCAAGTATCTGGAAAAATTTTTATTCAAGGCCTGTAGTTCCTTTAATTAAAAAAAAAAAATAAATGCATGATTGCTTACAGAATTTGAAAAGTTTAAATAAAAGTCAAAGTACTGAAACATTTGTTTTTAATATTTACCAGCTTTTTTTTTTTTTTTTTTTTTTTTTTTTTTTTTT
>NW_022196898.1:56230796-56252414 GCF_008632895.1 Mastomys coucha | reverse complement strand
TTAAGTTGTTTTGTTTTGAGAAAATATTGGCCTCAAAATTCGTGAGTTCCTGTAACTGAGATTGTAGGTGTGTACCACACCATGAAACTTTTCCCCTCTCAGGATTTTTTATGACTGTATTTTGAGCAAATTAAACCAGTAAGGTGAAGTAGGTTGAGGAAACAGCTGGTCTTACCTGAGCTGTGTCATGATGCAGATGCAAAGTTAAAATGATCTTTCATGGGCCTGGAGACATGTCTCAACAGTCACTTGCTGTTCTTACAGAGGACCTGCTTTAGGTTCTCAGTACCATCTGTAGCCATGTACATAAACATACATGCAGATTAAACATCCAGACACATAAAATTAATAATTCTAAAAACTTTTAAAATGGTCTTTTCATGATATTTCTTTAAGTACAGTTCACCTATGTGGTATATAAAAACCACCCTATATGATATTCCAATCCTCCTATTCTTCACCTTTTTTTGGCTGCAGAAAGTTTCCCTTGGTACATGTAAGCCATTTTCCTTCAGCACTATGAGACTATCCAATTTAGCTTACATTGACATCTACTTCTCTTGTCTCTGCTGGTTTGTGTCTTGTCTTTCTTATGTGGTTGTAATTTCAAGTAGTGATATGCAGCATGGGCTTTGAAGTCAGAAGGCTTCAAAGAAAAAAAAAATTTTTTTTTTTTTTTCTGAGACAGGGTTTCTCTGTGTAGCCCTGGCTGTCCTGGAATTCTGTAGACCACGCTGGCTTTGAACTCAGAAATCTGCTTGCCTCTGCCTCCCAGGTGCTGGGATTAGAGGCGTGTGCCACCAGTTCCCGGCTGGAAGGCATCAAATTCTAATTAATGTTTACTAGCTGTAACTTAGGAAAGTCATTTCCATTTGCCTCAGTTTCTCTACTTTTAAGGTGTAGAAGGTAGAGAGCCTTCAGAATTGCTGGCAGGATTAAATGTGGTAATGTAAAGTAGAACATATCCAGTGAATGTTCAGTTTATCATTGTTAAAAGTCAACGTTATGGATCAAGATAGCCATAGACACTTGAATTAATAAGTTAGCATAGCCTTAGTTTCTAAGGAAGATTCAGTATTATAATTCCTCCCTTGGTTGGAATTTCCTTGTTATGTCAAGCTGCTATTTAGCCACAGCTTGCTACTGTGTCATAAGTCTTCCCAACTAATGTGTATTGGGTGGTCTGTAGGTGTGCTCCTCAGAAGTGTATGTTCAAATTTCAAGGCTTGTTTTGAGACGGGCTTATTGTGTGTGTAGCTTGATTAACCTGGAACTCTCAAGCTGCCTCAGCCTCCCAGCATATATGATCTTAAGTGTGTGGCACCATACCCAGCTCTGAAGTGATTGTAAAGCTTCAGACTTTACAGCAGCTGAAATAGTATTTAGACAGTTTTGGTGTGATTTTTTTTTTTTCTGCAAACTTCTTCAATTTGATAATTTGAAGAGAAAAATTATTTACAAGGATTATACCAGTTCAATGTTTAATAACCTGTAATATTTTACATTTCATTTTCATGCCATAGTCTCGTAAAGAAAAATCTCTTCTACTAAAATCCTCTCCAATATGTTATGATGTCACAGATGTTGGGAGGTGCTAATGTAATCCATAATGACACTGCTTTTGGATTCAGACAAAACCAAATTAAGTTCCCACCTCCACCTACTGGTTGTGAAATCCAGACCAAGTCACTTAGCTATATGGATTATATTCACATATCTAAGTAGGGACAATTCTTCTTGTTTCATAATGTAAGGTGACATAACTTACGTAGAATGCTTAGGGTGTCTAGAAGATAACAATCAATAAATGGCAACCTCTCTGTCAGAGTGCTTGTGAGGCATATCATTTTAGTTTCTATTTTTGAGGGTGTTTCAGACACTTGACATTCTTCATGTTAATATGTAAAGATCTTTAATGCTTAATCCTATGCTGATAATTTGTGTTTTATAGCAAAACCTAAGTTGTATGCAAAGAATTGGAATATTGCATTTTAATTTTATATTACACAATTGGTTATTCATATTAAACTTGCAAATTACTGATAGAATGTGATTATTGAAAATAAGCATCTCCTTTGATCCCTATGTGGGATGACAGTTGTAGTTTTTGCTACCTCTCTAGGATAAGGTTTGTAGGATGTAAATTTCTAGTGAGAATTCATCTATCATACTTGGAGAAAAGAAAGAAACTGAATAACAGGTAGAAATAAGCATTGAAAATAAAAGATTCTTTTTAATAACCTTATTTTTTTGTGCCTTAAAAACATTTTTTAGAAGCCAGGTGGTGATGGTGCATACCTTTAATCCCAGAATTCAGGAAGCAGGGGCCAGTGGATCTCTGTGAGTTTGAGGCCAGCCTGGTCTACAGGATGAGTTCTAAGACAGCCAGGGTTACACAGGGGAACCCTGTGTTGAAGAAGAACAAAGAACAACAACAACAAAAATGTTTAGATTCATATTTTTATGTGCGAATGTTTTACCTGCAAATTTGTAGGTGAGCGGCATGTGGGCCTTGTGCTCACAGAGGTCAGAAGAGAGTGTCAGATTCCCTGGAGTTAGAGTAAAGGATGGTTATGAACCACAGTTGGATGCTGAGTCCTCCGCAAGAGCAACAGATGCTCTTAACTGCTGAGCCATTAGCCAGCCCCTTCTTTGAGCCTTTTATGTTAGTGTATTCATCACTTTTGCGGCATGAAAATACAGCATCTTTCCATATCCTGTCATGATTGTCTCTTGTTGCAGACAATGATTAATATGGAGTAGATGCCCAGTACTTTGGAGATTTACAAGGCACCTGACTTCCAAATTGAGGGTACATCTGTACTTCTTTTAAAAATAATTTCAGCTGATTACACTTGGACCAATATAAAATGGTCTTTAGTTTGGGGACAGTTGTTTCTGTTCAGAATGTTTTTTGATGAAGAGATCAGTTTCAGAGGTCAGTGAAACTGAATTTCTGTTCTTACTGGTATTCTGAGCCTCATTTTGAAACCTTGTCCTGTTTTTATGTCACCCTTAATGAATACACACACACACACACACACATACACACACACCCTCACTTCTAACTGTATGGTCCTTTATGCAGGAGTTCTAGAGATTTCTCTGTGTCTTTTGTTGTAGGGTCCATAACCTTAGGGTTCATAAGGAACAGGAAGTGGTCCCACTAGTTCACGTTAAGGAGAGGTTTAGAGACAGGACACACTAACGAGGCAGCTTCACAGGCAGTTGGCATCCAAGGATAGGTAAGCAGTGCAATATGAGCAGGTTGCATGCTGTGAACTGCAATGCCCTCCTTCTAGAGCAGATAGTCTGCTTACATTGCTTTGCTAGCTAAGTCACATCATATCATCTTTCTCTGCTCCTTGTAATACTCCTTGTTTCCCACCACACACCAGTCTTCAACTTTGGCTTACTCTGCAGATTTTCTGGCTCACATTCTAACATACCTGGTACTTAAGTCTTGTTATCTGGCACAGGGTTCCAGGGACCCTAATCCAGATTCCTGGGAAGCATCTGGTTGGTCTAACTTTGCTGGGTACCTACCATAATCCAGTTGTTTGTGGTGGGTTTGTTATAGAGTTGATGGAGTATCCTGAGTTCTGTAAGGCTGACCCTTTCAAGTGTCAAGGTAGGCCAGGTTCTCTAGTAAAAAGGCCTGGGTTAGAGAAGTAATGATTAATGAAGGACACTATCCTTGCTTCCTAGCATATCACTGCTTCAGTTTCTCCCTTATTCGAGTCTGATCATTCTCAGGGTTAAGCTGTCATTTTGTGTAGTTGGAAGATAGGTTTAAATTCACCTGGAGGTGGAATGTCCAGTTCTCAGCACATCTAACACAGAATAATCAATGTCACCTGAATTTAATTACCTTTCATTTAAATTAAACAGAAAATACAAACAACCTGTTTTGTTTTTTTTTTTCTCCCAGGGACTACACTTTATCACTTCTGGTTTCTCTCTAGCCAACATTTCTGTTTACTGCTTTTAAGAAAGAGTTCTTGGGGTGGGGCCTTCCAAAACTAAGGAAAGAGGTACAACAAACAGTTTGTTACTAAAACTTTGCTTACAGATTTGTTAAGGGGGAAGTAAAAACATTTGGAAATGTAAATGTAAATATAGATAGTTAGCTTCTGTGTTGTCCTTTTCTATCTAGTTTGGCGTAGTTTTTTCCCCTCAGGTCTAGCTTCAAGGGAAGTGAGGAGAAAGATGTTTCAAATACTCAGGAGTTAGCATAATAATAGTAAAGACCAATTTAAGATGGGGTCTCACACTGTGAAGTATCTAGCACGGGGCACTGAATTTGTCCTGATTATTAATTTTAAAATATTTTCTAGTCTGCAGAATTTAATATGCTAGTATTTGTAAATCTCTCAGAACTAGTAACTCAGTTCAGACGGGGAGACACCGTATGATAAAGGGCATAGGGCCGGAGCAGGGCGAGATGAGAGCTCTGCTCTCTAAACTTCATTTTCCCTCCTCGGAACCATGAGGCATTTGAATTGGGTCTTGGGAGTCCCTTGATTATGAAATTTATATAATTTAACAAGTTATAAAGAGGACTATTTTTGTGTTATTTATCTTAGTTTGGTTGAAATTAGTTAAACACCACAGGGCTGCTCACGAAGACAGTTAAAAACTAAAGATGTGCATCATAAACACCCATGGTGCAAAGGGGCACAGGGGCACAGAGAAGATAAGTTATTTCAGTGTTGATTTTCTGTGTGATCTTCATTTTAGGATAGCTCTTTTGTAGGCTCTCAAAAGTTGGCGTTATCTTTAAGCTTTTATCTATCCAGGTTATCCTGTTACCTGATTAGTGATCAGCTGTATCATTACTGTAATTTAAACTGTTTGAGCTGAATAACATTGCTGGGAACAGGGTTCAGTTGTTCTAGTTGAATATAGTGCTCCTTGTGAGTGAATCTTCTTCTGTCCTTTGGCTGGAACAGAAATTAATATATTTGATGTGAACTAAGCAAAGGAGGAGGGTGCTTGAAAGTCCACAACTGAATGTATGTGAACCTTGGTTAGAGCTTAGAAACCTTAGGAGGAGTTGGTTTTCAGACCCAAGCTTCCTTTGAACATAAGGTTAAAAAGGCTTGGTAGGAATTACCTGAGACAGTTTCATGTTTCGATATTGATACATCACTCTTGTACACTGTGAACATTTTATTACTAAGTCCTATTTTCAGGTGGACAGTTTTACTATTCATATAAAACATTTTTGAAGGAAGGTAGTATTTTGTATCTTAGGAAATTCTTATTAACTTAAAAGCAGTTCTTTGCCAGGTGTGATGGTGCACACTTTAGTGCCATCCCAACACTTGGGAGGCACAGGCAGGTAGATCTCTTGAGTTCAGGGCCAGCTTGGTCTTATGAATTCCTGGTCAGCCAAGATTACAAAGAGAAACCCTGTCTCAAAAGGGAGGGGCATAGCTTTCTGACCACCCCCTTCTTTTTGATTGATTGATTGATTTTTGTGTGGGTGTGGATGGGTATGCACACCATAGCACACGTGTGGAAGTCTTGTGGGAGTTGGTTTTCTCCTTCTACACTATGGGTGCCAGAGATGGAGCTCAGATCATCAGGCTTGGCAGCAGAAGCCTGAGCCATCTCTCTGGCCCTTGGGATATTTTTCCTACTTACTCGTATGAATCCTGCATGTTTTGCTACAAGTCTATTTGCATGTTTAAGCTGTGCTCACATCTTTCATTCATCTGGTTTGTTGTTGACATTGCACTGGTCATGTATAGGGACCATTTAAATCAGGACTATTTAAACTTACAAGGTTGCTTGATTGCTGTCATCTTGTAATTAATCATCCTCTAGTGATTGCATAGCCTGTTTATAGTGGGCCAAATAACAACAACAAAATTATCTGTTTTTCAATTTGATTTTAAACTTTAAATAGTATTCTCCTAAATCCCAAGAACTGTGTCAGTGCTGCCCTGCACTGCATTTTGATTTGTTTTAGTCGTGTACTGATGTCAGGCGGTGTGTGTGGCGCTTACATGTGCTAAGGTACACATGTGGAGGACTGCTTCAGGAGCCAAGATTTGCTTTCTACTACGGTTGAAACGATCTGTTATTCTGCCATCGTGCTACATACTCCAGGCTTGTTGGCCTGCAGGCTTCCTGATTCTCCTCATAGGAATGCTGGGAGTAAGATGTATGTGTGATGTTACGTCCATCTTCAGTGTGGATTCGAGATCTGAACTAAGGTCATCAGAATTATATGGCAAAGGCTTTTACTCATTAAGCCATGTCCTCAGCTTCCCTAGTATATTTATTTTTAAAAACAAGTAAGTATATTATGATATGACTAGGCTTACCAATATGGCTTTGGAATCATTAGATTAAAAGTGTTTAAAAATCACTGGAGAAAAGGAGGCCATGGTGGCATATGCCAAACCCCAGCACTCTGGAGGCAGAGGCAGGCAGATCTCTGGGAGTTCAGGACCTAGGCCTGGTCTACACATAGTAAGTTCTAGGACAACCCGAGCCACATCACAAAATAATTATAACAACAAGTGAGACAGCAAAATGCTTCTCTGTTTAAAGGGTATTTATGATGTGTCTCAATGACAATAGTAATAATTGAGATGCAACAAAATGCTTCTCTGTTTAAAGGGTATTTATGATATTGGACTGGAGAGATTGCTTAGCAGTTAAGAGCTTCTCTTCCAGAGGACCTAGGTTTGATTCCCAGCACCCACACGGCAGCTAAAAACATCTGTAACTCCAGTTCAGGTAATCTGATGCCTTCTTGTGAACTCTCTGGGTATTAGACAGACACACTGTAGTACACAGATGTACATACAGACAAACTTGCATACACATAGAATAAGTAAATGAAAAGAAAATATAGGATAAAATATTTTAATAAGCTTTTTATAATTTTGGATTAACTTTACTCTTTTGCTAGTTTTCTAAATAATGTTACATTTATCATTTCAAGAAATTAATGCTGCTATATAGATGTTTACTTTAACACAGTATTTAAATTTTATCAGTTTTCCCATTAATGTTCTTTTTAGGGTCTAGGGTCAGTCTAGGAAGCTACATTGTATTTAATTAAGGTTTTATGTGCTTTCTGGTTTCCAATATTGTACTCTAGCTGGAAGCTCATGTATTGTTTGATTATGCATTTCTGACTGCCTTTCATTGACAAAGGTTTTCTCCTTCCCTCTTACACCTTAAAATATTTTGAGACAGTTTATATAGCCAGGGTGGCCTTGAACTTATGATCTTCCTGCTTCAGCTTCCCAATGATCATTTATGTGGAATGTGATTGATTATAGGAATCAGTTTTGAAAGGAACATGGCATTTGAGACAGTCCTGAAAGAGAGAGAAATAGAAACTCCTTTTGCTGAGGTTTGTGGTGCTGGAGATGGAGTCCAGACTAGGGAAGTTTTCTACCGTTGAACTGCCTGCCAGCTCTAAGAAGTGTTCACAAAGACTCAGAACATTACAGCAGGTAGATTTGACTGGGCGATGGGTGTAGAAAAGGATTCAGGCGGCGATCTTCCTGGCTTTGCCTTCCCAATGCTGGGATCATAGCTTTGTACCACCACATCTTGCTTTATTTGAAACATTTAAGATTAACTTTTTAAGTGATGAGTGTGTGTGTGTGTGTGTGTTGGGCACTGCTCCCATGTGCAGGTGTTACAGGTACTCTCCGCAAGAGCAGCAAGTGCTCTCTAACTCTGGACCATCTCTCCAGCCCATATTAGAGACATTAAAAATGTTTAAAAGTTATTATAGTGTTGGTGTGAGTAATGGAGAATTTGAACACAGGTGGCATAGTGCACTTGTCGAGGTCAGAGGGCAACTTCCAGGGGTTGGTTCTCCTACCCGGGTTCCACAGATCACAGTCAGTACAGAAGGGCGTATACAATAGGTGTCCTTTACCTGCTGAGCCATTTTGCTGATCCTTTATTGAAAATTTTAGTAGCTATCTCAAGCTATACTTTATTATACACACAAGTGTGCTTGTTTTTAGAATCTAGAGACTGGCATTGTTACCAACTTTTTTCTGGAGAAGTCACCACAATTAATACTCTCATAAAAGTTAAATAGAGTAGTAAATGCATGTAGGAACCCAGACTTCTTTGAGTTTTGCTGAGCATTTACATGGTAAAGGAAGTTGAAATTAAACACTCGATCATTTTGTAGGCCCTTACTCATGTTCTAATGTTTTACTATAAATGACTCTGAAGCGTGCTGTTTACATTGGATAAAATAAGCATGCCATAATTTGAAGGTTTGGGATATTTGAAGGGATATGGTTCTAACATTTAAAAATATATGGATTATAATGGATACATTTTGCACTGCTTCTAGCGTTGAAGAACATTTCCCACTGTAATAAAGAATTATTTTATGAATTAAAATAAGATCTTTCTACTGCTGATGCATTACAGTTGTTGGTGGCATTTCTGTTTCCTTTTATTCTAAATGAAAAATAGTTTTAAGCCATGGCATAAATACCATATAATTTAGCATCAAAATGGGGCTTCGTTGCTTTGCTTTCAAAGAAAAAAGAAACTTACTCACCATAGGCCAAAATTAGAAGTCTGAGGCAGTCAGAGCATAGTCTGCTTCCCGAACATTCTTCTGTTCTGCAAAGGTGAGGAACGCAGCAGCAGTCTGCCCGTCACTGGCCAGTCCCCAGCACTGGTCATGCCATAGTCAAAGTGATAACATTTTGGTAATACTTGGGGAGCTGAGTGTTCTTCCTGGTTTTTTAAAATGATTTATTTATTTGTTTATTTATTTATTTATATTTTTTTTGAGACAGGGTTTTTCTGTGCCTTGGCTGTTCAGAAGAAACTCACTCTGTATACCAGGCTGACCTTGAACTCACAAGAGATCTACCTGCCTGCCTTGGCCTCCCAAGTATAGAGATTAATGGAATTAAAGGAGTGTGCCCCAACAATCCACACACACATACACACACACACACACACACACACACACACACACACACACACACACACACATACACACACACACAAACACACACTAGAATTTGAGAGTATCTGCCTATCCCTAAATCCCCTTCTAGGATTCCCCTCCCCCCTTAGTGGGCAGTGGCCTATTTGTATATACCTGTATACAAGCATGCACAAATACACACACATGCAGTGTGAAAGCAGGATTCACATCCTTACCAGCCTTTTGTTGTTTGTTTCTTGATGATAGCCATTCTGACTTTAGTGAGGTGTGAATCTCAACATAGTATCAATTTGCGTGTTTGTGATGGCTAGGGAGACATTTTATTTATGTATATTTATTGACTATTTATATTTCTTCTTTTGAGAACTGTTTATTCAGTTCATTTGCACGTTCATTTGCATATCCATAAATTAGTTTTAGGGCATTTAATTTTGTGAGTTCTTTAAAGATTGTACATATTAATATCCTGTTAGATATACAGGGGGCAGATATTCTCCCAGTTTTCATTTTTACAGTCCTGAGCTATTGGACTTTGGAGTTCTTTGTGTCTGTGTGTTGAAGCATTGTCTTTATGCTTTTGTATAGCAGTCCTGAGGTTTCAGGTCTTACATTAAGGCTTTGATCCATTTCTAACTGGTTTTTATCCAGGGTGAGGGAGTGGAATCTAGTTGCAGTTTTCTACATGTGGATGTCCAGTTTTCCAAGCACCATTTGTTGGAAAAGCTGTCTTTTCCAATATGTACTTTTGAGACTTTGGTCAAAAATTGGTGCTCAATAAATGTCTTATAAAAACTTTCTCACAATACCCTTTAAGCCTTTTTGGTGATAGGTAACCTTTTCAAAAAGCAGATACCCATAATCTCTGCCTTAATTACAAATTGACTGCCCTGTTTTACGCGTCTTCATTCATCCACTGGACAGATACTTGTGAGTATTCACTGTTTCACATCCTCATGTGTTGCAATGGATGGACAGATTGACAGCAGTTTATTCCATTAAAACACAATTGCCATGTGCTGGAAGAGCCAGGAGAGAAGGTTAGACGAAGTGAGGCAAGCACTGAGTCCAAACTTCCTGTCATCTGGTCATAGGCAGAGAGCTGAGAGCAGAATCAGGAGTGGGTGTGCACCCAAGTAAAGATAGCAGGGGAGTGGGGATTTCTCTGTTAACTGCCCACATTGAAATTCCAGCCATTGCAAGTAGCATTTATAAAATGTGATTGGGCAACCACTGAATATCATAGCCACTTAAGTCACTCACCCTCCAGCTAATTGCTAAGTGCCTCCTCTGCCCTAGATTGTGCTCTGGGGTTGGAGGAGTGGGCACGGAAAGAAGGCACTGTTTGTACTTCCCGGGACTTTACTTTTGAGTTTAGGGCTGGTAGGGTTCTAAACAATCACAAACTCAAATTCTTAGAAGAATTTGACCAAGCACTAGTGTTACAATGTTTAACTGTCCTCTAGGGCCAGGCTAAGCCTGGTTAAGATGACTTTAAGGGAGAAGTACACAAGCATGGAAGGTTTTCAGGTTATGCTGACAAGGGTTTTGTAACTTTGCTAATCAAACCAAGAAACATAAGTTACAGATTATGACAAGCCAGATAAGGAGCGAGGCAGGGAGTCACATGCATACTTCAGAGCAGCAGGCCAGGCCAGAGGTGCTGATGTGAGTGTGAGAGGAGCAGTCCAAGCTCCTTTCAGACATTGGCTGACAGGGAGGAAACTTTGCTGGCCACCAGGTAGTGACCGCTGTGCCTGGGAGAAACCAAGGAAGGACTTAGTGAGGACGGAAGTAGGTTTTCAGGGTGTTTATACACACAGAGGCTTAGCGTGCTTAGAGGGCAAGTAGCTGGGTGAAGAGCTGTTTTTATGCTTTAGATCAAGGAAACTTTCTAATTTCACAAGAAAACACTTAACATCTAATGGCTCCTACCAGACCAAAGTTCCTGAGCTGAACCGAAGGTGAAGCCTCAATATCCAGGAGTTCCAGACATGCAGGACACATTTATTAAATGGAAATGAAGAACAATTTTTGCTTGTGCAGAGACATGTTTCCTTCTGTAATTCATCTGATCTTTTGCTTATTTCTTTCTCAGTTTTATACTTTATTTTATGTGTGTGAGTGTTTTGCCTGCATAAGTGTACCATGTTCATACAAAGCCTGAAGGCCAGAAGAGGGTGTCAGATCCTCTGGGATTGGATTATGTGGGTGCTGCTAATTGAATCTGGGTTCTCTGAAGGAGCAGCATGTGCTCTAAGCATTGAGCCTTCTCTCCAAGCCCAGTTTTTATCACATTAACTAATGCATGTGTGTGCACTCCATGTTCATATAGAAATTAGAGGACAGAGGATAGTAACTGGCTCTCCTTCTATCACATGGATCCTGGAGATTGAACTCAGGATGCAGCTTGGTGGTCAGTGCCTTTACTCATTGAGCCATCCTCTAACTCTCTTCTGAAAAAGATTATCTTATATTATGAGTATGTGTGTATCTTTGAGGATGTGTATGCGTACAGGTACCTGAGGAGGCCAGAAGTGGACACTGGATCCTTGGAGCTGGAGTTTCAGCAGTTCGGCTGTGATCCTCCCTATATAGGTGTTGGGAAGCAAATTCGGGTTCTTTGCAAGGGCAGCAAGTGCTCATAATCACTGAGCAATCTTTCCAGCCCTGCCTTCTAACCTTTGGATAAGTTAAGAAGCAATTCCAGCACTTGAGCCCCTCAGATAGGAGGATCATGAATTGAAATCTGAGCTACATGGTGAGATCCTGTCTCAAAAAAAGAGGGAAAAAAATGGAAATACCAACTGGATTTTTTAATAAGTATAATGTATAAAAAATTTTATGTGAAATATTTTCAACTTGATCTAAATTTTTACTATTAGCTACATGTTACTAAAAAAGAAATCATGAGGTGAGGTTGGGGAGTGGAGGAGGGTAGGTAGCCTGAGAGATTACTCGGCCTGTAAAACCATTTATGGCTTTTTTTCCTCCCATTTTTCAAGACAGGATTTCTCTGTGTAGACTAGGCTGTCCTAGAACTCACTCTGTAGGCCAGGATGTCCTGGAACTCCCAGAAATCCACCTGCTGGGATTAAAGGGGTGCACCCCATCACCCAACTCTCTTTACTGCTTCTTAGTGCTTCTCAGCAGTCATGTCAAGTGACTCACAATCACCAGTAACCATAGCTCCTCTTCTGGTCTCAAGGCACCCTTGTGCGTGTACATATAACATACCCTGGACAAACATGTATTCACGTGCTTAAATCTTAAACAAGTGAATCATGGGGCCTACAGGATGGTGCTTGTTGCCAGCCTAATAACCTGAGACTGATTTCAGGACCCTCGTAGTAGGAGAGAATCTGTGGAAGCAGTAGGTATCCCTATTAGAAGCAGCATGGTTGTGCTCTTTTGATCTTTAGTTGTCAGGATTTGTAATTCACCTCTCTCCTTCCATCCCCTCTGTGTGCTGCCACAACCCCCATTCCATCCTAACAGTAGCAATGTAATCTTAAATGCTCTAGTAGGTAGGGTACTTCCAAGCAAGAATGGAGGAGTTGGCACGTCAGGCAGCTCTTCCTTCCTTACATTGGTGCCTTCCACAGTCCTGATCGTAGACCTGTATTATGGTAGCTGTTTTGAATTGTTTAGTTGTTAGGATGACATGGATTTGTGGTTTGAGTAGAGTCCTATATTAGAATAAGAAGTTAGTTAGCTTTGTGTGTAACCATAGAGCACGTCTAAGTCAAAGCTCTTCATGTTTTATAGATAGGAGGCAGACATTGCAGTCAGGTGACTTACCCAAGGTCATATAGCTAGACATGGCATAGGAGCACTAAAATTACTGTAACGTTGAGTTTATTACAAGGTGGTTTTAACAGCTGGAAAATTAAGCTAAAGAAATAAAATACATTTGGTCAAGCTTTCATTTTTGTGTTAGTGGCAGCAACTGTCTTTGCTCATGTCCAATAGGTCTGTAAAGAGAGCCCCGGTCTGGTACTGCTAGGTTATTTGTGGTGTCATTTTAGGACTCAGCTGCCCAGGAGTTACTAGAAACTTCAAGATTTCTCTATAGAAGCAAATATTTAAGAGGAAAAGAGGTCTCTGGTGCCTCTGGAATGCCTGCTGACACGGGATAGACCTGTGGGGATGCTTGGAGGGAAAGCTCTGAGGCCAAGATGGTTGATGTGTGAGAGCAGAAATAGCAGGCAGGACTACAGATATACCACGGAGAGAGGTTTTTGTTCCTTAGGGTCGGGTGGAGAGAATGACTAATGGATGCACTGACTCAGTTTGCTGCTGTTTAGGTTTACAGGTTTCTTTTTGTTTTTTGTTTTGTTTTGTTTTAAATGTATGTGAATCCAGATCCATCTAGAGTTTTATTACTTTGAAACAACTTCTCAAAACAGTTGCCATTTCTGTAAGGATTTGCACTAGCATCAATATCAAAATAGTTTTAGGAAATAAAATCCTTTGAAGCCCTAATATCACTGGGTAATGTTCTCAGTAGTGAGGACATTTTTACACACAGTAGCTGGGTACCAGTTACTAAGTACCTGCAGTCCAGGTACTATTCAAAACATTTTATATTGTGGAAATCCATCTTGCTTCATGGCATACAAGTAGAAAAAAAGCATAGTAGACTTAAGACCTTCTTTGGACTGACTTTAGTTAGATGAAAGGAAAAAGAGAAAGCACGTGGTGACCTTTCCAACCTTTCTCCCTTACAGCCTCCCCTCCCCAGGGTTGCCATTCTTACTGTCTGCAGGGTCATCTTCAGTTCCTCCTACTCCGAGCCGTAGTTTCCCTCTGCTGTAGTCTCTAGCTGTTCCAGTTCTTATATTCTATTACCCTTGGTAGATTGAAAAGAGGCAAGCAAATGACCCTTTTAACTTAACTGCTTTTTGAAGTAATGTAGGTAAAAAGATGTAGGTGAAGTTAGGAAGTTGGAGAGAGGGAGGGCAAACCCTAAGAGCCCGTGTTGTGGTAGAGAGCTGCTGCTTGAGCCGTAGATCTCAGAGGTGAGACTGCTGTCCAGACCTCAGGAGGAACGAGGTGGGGAAGGCGCTTGAAGACTCTGAGGAGTCTTAAGCTGACCATTTGTACAGTGGTGCTTCTTGGAAATGGTGAAGGAGCAGGAGCTTTGGACTGGAAGTTTAAGAAGTTACAGCAGTAATATAATATGCGCAGTCAGATGTGTGAAGAGTTGAAGAGGTTATATAGTTTGAGAAATTTTTAAGGAGAGAGAAAATTATGTTCCAGCTTGGTAAGCTTACTATGCTGGCTAGGTTTATGCCTGCTTAACACAAGCAAGAGTCACTGGCATAAAGGAACTCTCTATTAAGAAAATGCCTCCAACTGTAGGCAAGCCTGTAGGACATTTTCTTAATTAGTGATCATGGGGAGGCCCAGCCCATTATGGATGGTACCACCCACGGGCTGGGGGTCCTGGATTCTATAAGAAAGCAGGCTTAGCAAGCCATAAAGAACAAGCCAATAAACAGCATCCTCCATGGCCTCTGTCTGCATCAGCTCCTGCCCCAGGATAAAATAAAGCCCTTCCTTCTTAAGTTGATTTTAGTCATGATGTTTTATCACAACTAAGGTATCCAGAATAATGAATGGATTTCAAATCCAAATGACTCTTAGATCTCAGAATGTACTTAAAATGGTGGTGGCACTTTTCATGAGAGTCTGAAAATTGAATGGGCTAAGGCCTTTTGATATAAAATATGATTCACTCTTTATATATGTAACACACACTGAGAACAAATCCTGTGGCAATAAGAAGTGCCTTCCTCTATGAGATGGACTGAGTTCCTTAATAAAAGCTATGGGAGAAGTATACAGAGTAATAATAAAAGAGAGGGCAAACAGACATTTTCTTTTTATTCTTTTTCTAAAATGGGGGGTGGAACCAAGGCCTTGCACATGCTAGGCAAGTGTTCTACCACTGAGCTATATTCCTAGCTCCCAGAATGATATTATCTAGGGAGTCTTTGAGAAATATAAGAGAGGTAGAATAGCATAGAGGTAGGTATGTGTGTGTACGTGTGAGATACACTTTCAAAGAGTAGCATTTATTGAGATGGGTAGAAATTTGTGGCTTGATTCAGAGATTTATTTATTTATTTTAAAATAGTCCTACATGAGCAGTAGAAATACCATTTTCAATATTTAAAGGAGAGCATCCAGTACTTCATTACACTATTGCTCTTATGGAATGGTTTGGGAATTCTGAGTTGAACAATAAAAAAAAGGTCAGCATGCATTTCTGTTTTCTCCCCCAGAACTAAAATGCTTTTCTTTTCTTTTCTTTTCTTTTCTTTTCTTTCTTTCTTTTTTTTTTTTTTTTTTTTTTTTTTTTTTTGATTTTTTTGAGACAGGGTTTCTCTGTGTAGTCCTGACTGTCTTGGAACTCACTCTGTAGACCAGGCTGGCCTCGAACTCAGAAGTCCGCCTGCCTCTGCCTCCAAAATGCTTTTCTAGGTATGAGTAGTGGAGTTGATATTTTTTGACAGTGTTAGAAGACCCTGAGCTACTTGAATATTAACTGTGAAGTCTACCCAGTTACCAACACTGTAGTAAGAACAGAGATAAAGATATGAGTATACTTCTTGATTCTACAAGAATGTAGTTGTCTTTGATTTTTATATTCAGATGTTACTTCAACTAGTTTTTGTTGATAAAGTTGAGAAATATTTAGTGCATTATCATGCTTATTAAATGAACATGTGTTCAATAGTTATTTGATTAATTATTTGACTAATTGATGTCAGGTCCAGTTGAGGACTCCGGGAATACAGAGAAGAATAGCTTGGTAGAGCTTTTGTTTCTGTGAAGAGATAGAAAGTGAGGGCTGAGAAGCTTTAGGCTGCAAGAGAGTGAACAGTGTGGGGTGGGAAATGCTCAGATAACTTCAGAAAGGTGAGTGAAGAAGAAAATCTAGCAGACATTATTCCAGTCAAAAGGGATAGCCAGCATGAGACTGTGAGTCAGAGTCTAGCCCAACAAGAACCAGTTTTGCACGTTAGAGGAAACACAAAAAAGCTGGTCTGACAAGAACACTGAGGCTAGGGTAGAGAAATGAGGCTGAGGAGATAGGCAGGGACCAGAGTGTATTGAATGTTATTAGCCACATATTATAATTTGGGTGTAAATGGAGGCCAAGAGGCAGCTCCAGTCAGTGTTGTGACATGATCTAGGCAGGTGTGTTGTACTGGTGTGATTCTAGCCATTGTACTATTGGGTGACAGAAAGAAGAGGATCCTTATAAGTTCAAGGCCAGCCTGTTGTACATAGAATTCTCAGACTTCAAAGGTTACATACATAGCTAGACCCTATCTTAAAAAAACGAAAAGAAAAAAATTAGGAAGTTTTGCGTGTATTAGGTAGACTGTGGTTCCCAGTGTACAAGGACTAAGATGTTAAGATTATATCTGTGTTTTAAAACTGCATTTTACTAATCTTTAACGTGTACAAGGCTGGCGTCCCATTCCATCTCTGTGCTCCTTTTATGGCACTTGCTAGTTCTGGCCATAGCAAGTTAGGTAAGCGTTAGTCCCATTTACTGGGATTTGAGACTGAGGGAAGAGCAGGTTTGTTTGAGGTGGAAGTAGGAATGAATAACTCTGTCAGTGCTGGGCATTGAGTGTGAGGTGCTTCTGGACATCTGCTGTGATACAGGAGATAGGAGAGGAGTTTGAAGTCAGCACTGGAAAGTAAGATTGGAGAGCTAAGTTTGGGAATGAAAGAGTGGAAATTTCAATTTTGCCACCTGCTGTATAACTGGACAAATTACCTGACCTTTTTGCTTTACTTATCTCATTATAAAATGAGGGTAATAGGGTCTACCTTACAGAGGTGTGAGGTTGAATGAGTTCATATTACCAAGATATATAGAATATCCTAATACACGTTACTCATTGCTGGTTAACTTTTACTTGTGAATAGTGCCTTTAAGCATCAAGTTAGGCAAGTTAGGAAGAAAGTATAGGGTCTGGAGAGTTGGCTCAGTGTTTAACTGAGTTATTCTTCCAGAGATCCTGAGTTCAATTCCCAGCAACCACATGGTGACTCATAACCATCTATAATGGAGTCTGATGCCCTCTTCTGTCATTCATACATACAGGGAGACAGAGCACTCATATACATACATAAATAAACTTGAAAAAATAAGTATAGGTAGAGAAAAAGACAAAGATCAACTTTGAAAAAGCAGTCTTGAAAGGCAGGGGAAGGCCTAGAAATAACCACTGAGCTTGTCAATTGGTTTAGAAATGGTTTCAGTAGAATGGAGACGATGAATTGGAGATTCTTAGAGATTATAAGTGTGGATGACAGGCTAGGGAAATTTTGCTATAAAGGAACACAGAGAGGGGCAGCAAAGATAGCTCAGTAGGTAGAGTTGCTTTTTAGTCTGAAACCTCAGTTGATCCCTGGGACCTTCATTTAAAGGAGAAAACCAACTCCTCTGACCTCCACATGTTCATGTGGGTTGTCACTCTTCTCCAACCTCGTGAGTGAATAAATGCAAATAGATCTTCTAAAAAGAAGGCACAGGGAAATAGTAGATAGAAGAAAAGAGTGTGTATGGGGGTGTCAAAGAATGGTACTGGTAGGGTGTCTAAAGATGGTAGAACAGCAGCTTGTGTGAAGCCTATCCGAGTAAGAAGAGAAAATAGTGATACTTTGGTGACACTGAAAATGGCAGCAGCTACAAGGCGAGGTGCAGTGAAGGAGTTAAATATATAATCAGCGGTAAGGGCATTGAGACATTGGTGACAGTAGAGAATGCTAATGGAGATACAGGTAGACTAGTAGATTTGGTTATGGGAAATGGGGTAGTGCACTCTGATTGCCTTCCACTTTCTCTAAAAAGGAGGAGCGGGACTGTCATTTATGAGTCAGAAGTAGCATTTGATGCTGGAGAGAGTGGTAACGTTACAAGAGGCATTTTGGAAGATGGAAGAATTATTAATCAGGGAAGACCTAGCAGGCAGACTGTCAAGATCTGAAAGTTTATTTGACCTTTGGTCTTCAGTTTAAGTGTGATTTCAGTCATCACGGGGCTGTGTAAGCCCCTCCCCCCACACCCCAGAGGAGCTGTGTCATGAAAGGTAAAGGCAGTGTGAGTCCTGCTGATGCTTGGAACCTTTCCTAGCTCTGTGACTAAGAGTATTGCTTTGGCGGGCGGTAGTGGCACACGCCTTTAATCCCAGCACTTGGGAAGCAGAGGCACGTGGATTTCTGAGTTCAAGGCCAGCCTGGTCTACAGAGTGAGTTCCAGGACAGCCAGAGGTATACAGAGAAACCCTGTCTCTCGAAGAAAAACAACAACAAAAAAAGAGTATTGTTTATGGAGCACTTTTCAGGTCCATGGGCAAGTTACAGAATTAATAACTATGAGCAGGCCATAGGCCTATTTGTTGCCTGTGTTTATTGAGTATATCATGTTTTATGATGTTACTAAAAATATTTGTGTTGCTGTTTTTGAGTAATGTCTGTTTTGCACAAATGATACCAACATAAAAAAAAGGAAATGCTCTAATTGAAAAGGTTTTCCTACTAGACATGAAAGCTCACCAAAATTTCCATTAGGACCTGTATTTTCCCTTAATCTAGACTTACTAGTCAAATTTCTCCATATCTGTTTGATTACAAAGAAATTCAAAATCTATTTTTGTTTTTTTGTTTTTTTTTAGGTGCTGGAGAATCTGGTAAAAGTACCATTGTGAAGCAGATGAAGTAAGTTCACACAGGGCCTTCTAACACTGAATTTCCTTCTATTCATAAAAAGTCCATAATTTTTTCATTTTCTACTCATGGTATTGACTTGCGGTTTTCTCCTTTTTGAAGAATCATTCATGAGGACGGCTATTCAGAGGACGAATGTAAACAGTATAAAGTAGTTGTCTACAGCAATACTATTCAGTCCATCATTGCAATCATACGAGCCATGGGACGGTTGAAGATTGACTTTGGGGAAGCTGCCAGAGCAGTAAGTATTTCTTATTTCCTCTTCACTTGCTGCTTTCAGTAGACGCAATTAGGCCAAATTTGTGTCATGTTTTAGGGAACAAGAAGATAAGATGGTACAAAATACTGTGTATCTGTTTTTGAAGTGCTAGATCTGACTCAGTAGACAGGAAGTTACTGCTGCAAGCAGAGCCCTGGAAATGGGATTCTGTAGATATGCTGTGTGATGGCTGCATTCAGTTGCTTCCTGTGCAGCCCCATTGGCATATATTTTATAGTAGTTGATGATAGTAAATATATACTCTAAAAGGCATGTTGTATATTTAACCTTGCTTTCAGAGCTGTAGGGGGGTCAAAGCGAAAAAAAATCCCAAAATAAATTCTGTAAGGACATAAATACTAATGTCCCAATTTTAGAGGTGATTTTGGGTTTTCAAAAATATCTTATCACTGTCTTTCATTGAATTCTGGGTTCAATTAGAATTGAGTTGTTACTTACTCTAATAAAACTCTTAATGCTTTATATATTCAGAATTTAAAAGTCAGTTAGTAATATTTAGTATACTTTGGGGCAGTTTGTGAAGTAGGATGTTTGAAGCCACTGGAGAAAAGGACCAAAATGAAGACAGGAGATCTTATCCTATTAACAACTCAGTTTTAAGAATGGGCTAGAGGAGTATAGAGTCCATCAAAGGATGTCAGCCATATTCCGTGACACAGTACTTAAGTGCCATGGGAAATAAATGGAAGTGTGTGTGTGTGGGGGGGGGGTGTGTGCCTGGAAAGACAAAACCTGTGTGCTTGTGAGCAGCCTAGGGACAGCTATGAGCTGCTCCGTTTATCAGCTGCAAGTTAGGGTTGATAAGTGGGAAATGGAAAGGAAAATATTCAGAGAGCTGCTGTGGCTTTGACTTGTTGAGTAGAGTATATCTTGGAGGTGAAATAAGAGAACCGGACCCAGTTAAGGGCTGTGGGAGAAAAGAAGATTAGGGAGGTATGTGAGCGATTTTACTGTCATGTAGCAGAGTTCAGGGCTCCTCTTCCTCCTGGGGGTTATTCTCGGCCTCGGCTGCACTGGGTGAGGCCGTGAACAACATTTAGCCCGCAGGCTATTTTCTGCCCCTTTTCTCTTTTTCTCTTTTTTAAATTTTGTTTTTAACTATGTGTACGTCTGTGTCCACATATGGATATTGCATATATGTGGATCCCCTTGAAGGCCAGAGGTGTTTGGTTTTCTGGAGCTGGGATTACAGGGAGCTGTACGCTGCTTTATGTAGGTGCTGAAAAATTAAACTCTGTCCTCTACGAGAGCAGAACATGCTCTTGACTAAGCCATCTCTTCATAGCCCATTTTTGTTTTTTAGAGACTGTCTTACCTAGGAGTCCAGGCTGGACTTGAATTCACAGTAGTCTTGCTGCACAGGCTAGTTTTTTATTCTTAGGTAAATTTGATAATTCAGGTAAAATCTGGTTTTTAGTCAAATCTTAGCTTCATCCCATTTGAGTCTTCCTGATTTTTCTTTGTACTAGAATTCTCCTGTTTTTTGTTTTTTGTTTTTTGTTTTCCCTTCATGTCACCTAACTACGTCTCGGTAATATTGGTTGTATTTTATAATTGGTTAACTATCCTTATTTGTTTTTCTTCTCTCTGTTGACGTTTTCTCCTGTTGTTTACTCCTTAGTTTCTCAGATGTTTTCCTTTTGCCCCTTACTTCATTCCCATCCTCCATTCACTTCTGTTTCTCAACCGATCCTCTCCTCATTTCCTTCCTTCAGATGTCATCAGGTGCTGGAGAGTTAGAGCAGTCAGGAGCACACTCGCTCACTAGAAGGCCAGGTGCTCATGGTGTGCATGTGTTCTTTAGTGCTGGGGAGACAGAGATAGGATCCTTGGGGCTTTCTGGACAGCTGGATCATTGAGCCACAGGCCAAAGAGAGACCCTGCCTCACACAAACAAACAAAAGGGCAGATGGCTCCTTAGCAACAGTGCCTGAGATTGTCCTTTGCTCCACACACATGCTCATGTTCACGCACAGACACAGCTATTATCACTAATCCTCCTTGTCACCCGATGACCCTGACATTCTCAGTCCCTTTCAGGGCTCCTGAGTCATGTAGCTTTACAGCATCACTCAGCCTACTGTGGAAAGGAGCCTGCAAAGTTTTGAACCCTTTTTTTCTCTCCTAGCTAAGGGTTTGTATTTGTATTTACCATTCTGTTCCTCTATTTTTTAATGGTTGCTAAGAGAATGAAAAGAGTAGAGGCGAGTAGGAGACATTTTCCTTTCATCTCTGCTTAAGGTTAGAAGTATGAAGTTTGTTGTGGAGAGGGGCTCTAAATCTACAGAGAAGAGGTTTTGTGAGGACGCTAGAGCAGGTTGCTGAGAGATGAAGTAGGAAGGGAAAATGTTTCCTAAGAACTCCAGTCAGAATGGCATCAGTGTGTGCTAATAATCCCTGGATTTTCAAGTTTCTAAATTTGTGTAACATGGTATTAAAAAATTAATTCTTTGTATACCTGCTTAAGTATAGGTCAAATTTCAGAACCTGCGTAATTTTAAATGTTAGATAAAGCAGTATACCATGTGTGGAAAAAATCTTATTTGTCATTCAGTGGTTTTGGCAGTTTGTATAATGCTTACCCACTTCAACCATTTCTTAATCATTCGCTTTTTTATTT
>NW_022196898.1:56197132-56230619 GCF_008632895.1 Mastomys coucha | reverse complement strand
GAGAAAAAGAAGAAGAGGAGGAGGAGGAGGAGGAGAAGGAGAAAAAGAAGAAGAGGAGGAGGAGAAGGAGAAAAAGAAGAGGAGGAGGAGGAAGAGAAGGAGAAAAAGAAGAAGAGGAGGAGGAGGAGAAGGAATAAAAGAGGAGGAGGAGGAGGAGAAAGAGAAGAGGAGGAGGAGGAGGAGGAGAGGGGCTGGGAATGCGGCTTAGTAGCTAAGTGTGCTCATTATATAAGCATGAGGACTGAGCTAAAACCCTGAGTACCCTCATTTAAAGGAGAATTGGGTATGCAGCTGTAGCCCCAGTACTAGAGGACAGAGACAACAAATCCTGGGAGCTTATTGGCTACACAGTCTAGATAAATGACAAACCTTGGGTTGAGTGAGAGATCATGTCTCAAGGGAATAAGGCAGAGTGTTAGAAGATGTCAGACATCTTTCTCTGGCTCTCTTGTATGTACAGACCTGAGTGTGTATACATGCACACATATATCCAACACTCACTCCTCCCATACAACATGAAAAAGAAACAAGAGGGAGAGGAAATACAGATCATGCATAGAGTTTGCTACAAAGACGAGCCATAGCGTTTCTAGAACATACGAACAGGATCTTACACCAGAGTTTGGCAAAGTTAATTTGAATTCAGCAAGGTGATGTTTGTGGGTGGGTAGGTAGATGTACATGTTGTAGGTGTTACTGCATCTGTGTTCCACCATGCCTTTTGCTTGCTAATGGTCATTGTCTTAGTGACTACTTAAGATATAAATGGTCACTTCTCTTCTCCCTTCACTTTTTATTTATGTATTGTGTGATTTTTAAAAAAACTGCATCTTTATAGTTACTTGGAATTTTTAAGGTTGCAGATATTAGATTTATATAGCTAAATCTTTGAGCTCAGTATTTAGTTTTGTTGTTGTTTTGAGACAGGATTTCTCTGTGTAGCCTTGGCTGTCCAGGACTCATTCTGTGGACCAGGCTGGCCTTGAACTCAGAGTTCTACCTGCCTCTGCCCTCCTCAAGTTTTGGGATTAAAGGTGTAGGCCTCCACTGGCCTGCTATCTTTGGGTTTAAATACTGCACGTGGATAAAATAAAGAAAACCACCAAATTCTCCTATCACCTTTTTAAAGGTTTACAAAGTAATACAGGTCCTGCCTGAGAGTCCTGACCTTCTGATGCTGTTCCTCTCTAGCTGCCTCTTTCTCTTGTTGCAACAGAGCATTGTTGGTGTTGCTTTGGGGAAATCTAGAGATTAAAAATTTTCCCCGAGGGGTCGTTTCCTGTTACAAGGCTTTCTCCTTACATGCCTTCATCTCCTCTTTCATTTCTGCTATCTCCAATGAAGGGGAAGGAAGAGCAGCCTTTGCCTTAAACTCCATTAATGTTTTAGTCCCTGTGCCATGGTTAGACTTTACTTCTTATATACAAATCTTTTATTTCTATGTAGTAGTAGGTAAATGCCCTACCACTGGGCTGCGCCATCAGCAGGTCTAGGGAACAGAAATGCACATGTGGGGGCATGTGAGCATGTGGAAGACGGAGGTGGCTTCAGGTGTTTCCCTCTACCATTTTTCTCCTGATGTTTGGAGAGTGTCTCTCCAAACATCATGTCTTTTTGGCCAGACTGGCAGACCAGGGATGTCCAGGATCCTTCTCTCTGCTCCCCAGCACGGAGGGAACAGGCTTGCACCATTGCATCCAGCTTGTACATGGATCTGAACTCGGATCCTCATGATAGTGTAGCATGCAGTTTATCCACTGAGCCATCCTCCCAGTCCTCAGTTAGGGCTTATCTTAACATTATTGCATATACTTGTCTCAGAGCAGAATCTCCACTCTCCACCCTGTCATAAATCATGCGTCATCACGGTAGAGGTTTGTGAGTCCATCAGAAGAGAACTTTTCTGAGGATGGTGGTATGACATGGGAATTAAGAGGAAGGCAGATCATCATTCAGCTCTCTGTATTTAGGATTGTAGTGGGAAGGTGGGCTGGGAATTTAGTTGCAAGTTTTCTCATGCTACCTTGCCAGAAAAGGTCTTTGTATAATACCTCTTCTAAGCTATGATTCTGTGTGTGCGTGCATGCACATAGATATGTGAAAAATGAGACTGACTTAGTCTACAGAAGTGGGAGCTCATCTGTCCCTGTCTTAACCTTTTTTCTCAGGATGATGCCCGACAGTTATTTGTTTTAGCTGGCAGTGCTGAAGAAGGAGTCATGACTTCAGAACTAGCAGGCGTGATTAAACGTTTATGGCGAGATGGTGGGGTGCAAGCATGCTTCAGCAGGTCCAGGGAATATCAGCTCAATGATTCTGCTTCATAGTAAGTGGGTTTTTTCCTTTGAAACTGTGATAGAAAATAATTTGGTGACCCTAGAGCCTGTTCAGTGCCTATCCTTAAGGAAATGTTTAAGTACTAGAAATGTCCAAAAGTCTGTAGGATCCTTTACTACAGTTACCTCACTTTAAGGTTATCTCAGTGATCTATTTATAATAAGCAAGCGAAGTCAAGACATCTAGGTGCCCTCCGTATAGGGCAAGGTACTGATAGCCAGCTAGAGATCTCACTGTGTAACTCTGGCTGGCCTTGAACACACAAGGATCCCCCTGCCTCTGCCTTACATGCTGGGATAAGATGTATAGCACCACAGTTGGCATGCCAGTCCTTGTATACTCTCTGTACTGGTGTACTGTGAGATTTTGTGGTAATAGTCATTACCACTTAATCTTGTGAATGTGTGTTGTACTAGGGATTAAACCAAAGCCTCATGCATGTTGGGCAAAGGCCCTACCACTGAGTTTCACCCTCAGCCCTCTTGAGTGTTTGAGATACAGTCTCACTCGTGTGAACTCATTCTATAGCCCTGGCAGGCCTGAACGTGTGATTCCTCTGCTTCAGCTTTCTGGATAGCTGGAATTACAAACCTGTACCACAAACCCCAGCACTGTGTACCTTCCCTGCCAGACTAGGGTGATGGCTTCTGTGGGATGAGGACATTGTCATCCAGTGGAATGAGTCCTTTCCTTGTCGAGGAAGTTCACTAGAGTGTTAGTTTTAGAGAATTAGTAACTAGTTGTTTTATTTTATTTACTGTTACATTTGATCCCATTTTGAGCCCCGATACATTTATATATTCATGTTGTATTTTTAAAATTTACTTTTTGGGGGACCTGGTGAGTACTTCGCATCTGTATGCCATCTGATCAAGATAAAGGACTTTTGGTTGTTAAGGTATTTTCTCTAGTCTTATATTTTCTCATTCTCATTCTGTCACAAATTGTTACAAGAAATGGTATATATCAATGCTGTTTATAAAGCTTACTTTTACTCTTTCAGTGGAAATAATTTGGCAAACAGTAAAAGGATTCTTGCCCACTTTTAAAACTAAGATTGTCATTATGTGTGTATACTGGTAGTTTAAGCAATTCAGTGGTCATCAAAGGTAGATTTTTAATTGTTTCTTCTGTCATACATTGAGTAAGCTCTGACTCCCCCAACTACATGTTATTTATAAAGTTGGGTCCCTCTATCACTTCAACCAAGCTCAACTCTATGTTAATGGTGGTTGTCTTAGTCAGGGTATCTATTCCTGCACAAACATCATGACCAAGAAGCAAGTTGGGGAGGAAAGGGTTTATTCAGCTTACTTCCACATTGCTGTTGATCACCAGAGGAAGTCATGACTGGAACTCAAGCAGTTCAGGAATCAGAAGCTGATGCAGAGTTCCTGACTGGCTTGCTTCTCCTGGCTTGCTCAGCCTGCTCTCTTATAGAACCCAAGACTTCCAGCCCAGGGATGGCACCACCCACAAGGGGCCCTACCCCCTTGATCACTAATTGAGAAAATGCCCCACAGCTGGATCTCATGGAGGCACTTTCCCAACTGAAGCTCCTTTCTCTGTGATAACTTCAGCCTGTGTCAAGTTGGCACACAAAACCAGCCACTACAGTGGTATTGGTTTGTAGGTGATCTGAATGGTACACGTAAAGTAGTGTGTCTGCTCTTCATCTTTTGTCTGGAATCAGTGAAGATTTAGCCTTTGTCTCTCCCGTACTCTCTTCCCCCTTTTTTGAGACAGGGTCTTGTTACATAGCCCAAGCTGGCCTGAAACTTTGTGTCTTCCTGATTGGTCTCAAACTTGTGACCTCTTGCCTCCGCATCCTCAAGTGCTGCGTTTATAAGCTTATACTGGCATGTCCACCTATATTCTCACTGAATGTGGTTCTTCTAATTTTCATATCAAGTATCATTCTTTAAGGAGCTGTCAAATAGTCATGTATGCAGCTGACATAAATTTAAATATTCAAGAACTTTTAGCTTTTTGTTGTTCTATTTTCACGAGTCTTGCTGTGTAGCTCAGACTTCCTGGAATTCTTGAGTCCTGGGCTACAGGTCTTTGCCACAGCTCCAATTTGGTTTGTTTTTTTTCTGCTGTATTGTGCATAGCTCATTTCATATTAGATTTCAGAGGTTGTTTTGTTTTGTTTTTAGCAATAATACAATCGCTGTGTTTTTAAAATTTGTTTTTACAGTATATTTAAAACCATTCTTGTTACTGTGTGTAGAACCTATTAATTTCCCTATACTAGATTCACTTTCTTCTCTTTTTCTATGACACTAAAGATTTAATATTTTTCTGCCCTTCAGTGAGTTTCAGGGTCTCTTTTGTTTGTCGATTGTTGGTCCTCGGGATTGAACCTAGGCCTTGCACATGCCAGTACTCAGCTAGTCCCTGACTCAACTTTTGCCAAGCAGCTAGTTTAGTCTGTTGATCTGTCGTGCTCATGGTTGGCTTTACCAAGTAAAAACCAATATGTATTTTATTTAGCTACCTAAATGATTTGGATAGAATATCCCAGACCAACTACATTCCAACTCAACAAGATGTTCTTCGGACGAGAGTGAAGACTACAGGCATTGTGGAGACCCACTTCACCTTCAAGGAACTCTACTTCAAGTAAGTCACAACCGTTCCTGCTGGGGTCTGGCACAAAGAGCCATCATTGAGTCAAAGTCTCACAATGTAGACCGGGATGCCCTAGTTCTTGCTGGGTAGACCAATTTGGCCTCAAGCTTGTATCTTCCATCTCTGCCTGCTGAGTGCTACGATTACAGGTGTACACCACATGCCTGGCTTACTGGCTCCCCTTAGTTATTAGTCTCTCTCTGGGGGTAAGATCTTTGTAAGCAGTGTCCCTTGCTTTAGAAACTTGAGAATATTTTAAGGCCACTAGCTTAATGTTTCATGTGATTATACCCCATACATTTATATTTTTTCTCCTCCAGATAGCATCAGTATTTATATCCACTTAGAGGAAATTGAATGTAAAATTAAATAATAGTTTACCTACCAATAGAATTCATTATACGGTTACCAGTTTGTGTTTGTTTACACTTTCAGCACATTTTTGTTAGTTGCCAAATAGGTATTGACTATTGCTACAGGGATCAGAACATACTAAATAGGTAGAGAATAACTCTAATGGATGGCTTCATTCTGACATGGTGATAGTAAAACAGAAACATTTTCTTAGCAGCACCACTCCTCTCTGAGACAGTTCCCCTTCCCGTTAAGGTTAATGGGGCAGAGGTTAACTTGGCTGGGCCTCTGGGTTTGTACATGCACAGCATCATGGTCCATTAAGTTTGTAGTACAGTGCAAAATAGGCCTGGGATTGGGGTTTTAGAGCGGTGATGATGACATAGACAGTGGCTCTTGTAGAGGACATTCTAGTGTTTGCAAAGAATTTTTTCATAGTACCAGTAATTCTAAGAAAAAGCCTCTGCTCTTCTTTTTTTTAATGATCTTTTAAAAAATACTAAAATTGTTTTTGGATCCTTTTTTCTGTGTTTGTAACCTTTGAGGTTGGCAGTAACCTTTTCTCCTTTAGTGTGTGATCAGTTTTTAAGAAGTTACTTGATTTATGTTTATTTGTAATATATGAAAGTCAGCATTATTGCTTATGAAGGGACCCTCAGATCCTCAGTGAGGGTCAGGATTTGTGAAGTCCACATGGGACTTAAATACTAGTACCAGTTGAAGTACTGGGATCTTAACAACCTAAAGTAGATTTGAAACCTGATGAATGGTTTCAGGTAGACTGGCTGCTTTTCTTAAATACTGATAAAGTTACTTGACAAAATCCGAAGAAACTACATGGATTACCCTGTGAAGCCACAGGAATGGAATGTCTCTGTGTACGGTAAAATTAGTAACTCAGCTCTGATTAAATACCAAAACCATTTTTCGTTGACATCATAGGTTGATCTTTAGCTAGGTAACTTGACTGTCTTTCTGTGCCAGGATTAGTAGCCAAGATTAAAGTGCCACATGTCCTTTGTATTGGCATGTTGATGTCTTACGAAGGACTGTCACCACCTCTTCCTTTTCCTCACCTCTAGGAAAAACCACTATCCATTTATTCAAACATTTATTGAGTATCTACTGTATTGCAAGGCATTGTGTAGTAGCTTATGTGCCTTTCAGTTATGAGGTAATGTTTATAAAATATTGATCTGTTAGTGAATAATACTGTGTTATTAGGTACTAAAAGCCAGCCTTGGGACTTCATAGTCCTATGTCTTATAAGACTCTTAGTCTTATGGACTTATAGAAAATGGGGATGTAAACTGGAATTATTGGTGTACTATTGTGCCTTTCTCTGAAAGATTTGTATGGTGAAATGTTAGCCTTTCTAAAACCTACCACAGGACCCTGGATTAAGGCCAGTCTGTGATTACGTTGCTTAGCTATCACAAATGACCAAAGGTTGCAAGAACAGCAAGGTCCCCGAAAGGAAGGGTTGGGTCAGGAAGACATAGGATGCATGCTCGAGTCATTAGGGAGATCACGTGTACTCTGCTTCTCTTGGTCTGCAGGGAAATCATGTGTGTACTTCTCCTAATCTGTAGGGGTGAAAAATCTCTAGAAATTTAGACCTCAGGCTATTGAAAATTTCACTCACTAGAGCAGTGTAGCAAAAAGTTTTATCATTGCTATCAGATACAGATCTTCAGAGTATGTGAGCATTTGAGTACTGACCCCATCCAGACTCAGTTATTGACTAAAAGACAAAGTAGGACAGCTGTTCCTGTCAATGTAGGAAGTAAGGATGGACACCGTTGGTACAAACTTAGCACTCAGGAGACTAAAACAAATCTAGACTACAACATAGCGTGTGAGCAGCTCCCCTACCCCCCACCCCTCACCCGCCGCTGCTGCCTACGATTAGGTTCAAGCAAGCTTTGGCGTCGGGGAGTACTTGTTTATTTATTTACTTTTAAGACAGTTGCTGTGTGATGCAGGCTGGTATTGAATTTGCTGTTCTTCGATCTCAGCCTCCTAAATGCTGAGATTATAGTCATTCTTCCTAAACCTAGCACAAGATCTCAAATTCTTAAAGCTTAATATCAAATTTAATTTTTTCCATAATTCTCTTCATATGTTTTTCATTAACACAGGCAAATAAACTTTGGGCTCAGAATGCAAGTTGGGTATTCAGAACAAGCCAGTTTGAGAGTAAAAGTTGGGCTGTGGGAAGTATATAGAGACAGGTCTTAGAGTGCCAGATGGTCTAGGGGAGTGCCCGGCACCGTGGTAAACACCAAATAAATACCAGTTGTTATGACTACCATTATCTTAATCCACACTATTGAGCTCTTCTTCCTTTAATCCATTTTAGTTCTTAACTCTGCTGACTTTTGGCACCTCCCATACCTGTGTTGAAAGGGGGAGGTTCAGCTGTGGCATGTACTTTTAGCCACTGACAATTGTTTAGACACATTGATTTGCTTCTTGTCTTTTCTGTTACAAATAGGATTTGAGTGTGTGATAATGGGGAGGTTCTAACCACAACAGTCTCGAGAGAAATAATTATAAATGTGTCATTACTAAATCTGTGCTTTTCTTTCCTTACTCAGAATGTTTGATGTAGGTGGCCAAAGATCCGAACGAAAAAAGTGGATTCACTGTTTTGAGGGAGTGACAGCAATTATCTTTTGTGTGGCTCTCAGTGATTACGACCTTGTTCTGGCTGAGGATGAGGAAATGGTACGTTGACACTTTGGGTAGAAAGTCCATCCGATACGGCTGGGAAGTGAGCATGACTCCGAGAAAGATGGCTTGCCACTGTTTACTCATGGAACCAAAAATTAACGCCCTTTATTTTCTTGTCAGCGGGGTTAGAGTTCCCAAGTCATTATTCCATTACACATGGGCTCTTGGTAGCCACATTGTGTGCGCAGGATTGCATCTTGTCATCTTATCCCCTGACCCCAAGAATTATGCAAATCAGGACTGACTCAGCTTCAAGTCACATTAGTACCTACTTTATTTCCATGAATTCACTTTGCTGTTTTAAAACTTCTTGGTATGTGAACTGGCTGGTTTTGTGTGTCAACTAGACACAGGCTGGAGTTATCATAGAGAAAGGAGCTTCAGTTGGGGAAATAATCTCCATGAGACCCAGCTGTGAGGCATTTTCTCAATTAGTGATCAAGGGGGGAGGGCCCATTGTGGGTGGTGCCATCCCTGGGCTGGAAGGCTTGGATTCTATAAGAAAGCAAACTGAGCAAGCAAGGGGAAGCAAGCCAGTAAGAAACCTCTCTAAAAGGGCTTTGCATCAGCTCCTGCTTCCTGACCTGCTTGAGTTCCAGTCCTGACTTCCTTTGGTGATGAGCAGCAATGTGGAAGTGTAAGCTGAATAAACCCTTTCCTCCCCAACTTGTTTCTTGGTCGTGATGTTTTGTGCAGGAATAGAAACCCTGATGAAGACAGATGTAAATTAATCTGCTTTTGATTTTTGCTGCTAACCTGTCATAACCGTGTTTGTTTTTCAGAACCGAATGCATGAAAGCATGAAATTGTTTGACAGCATTTGCAACAACAAATGGTTTACAGACACTTCAATTATTCTCTTTCTTAATAAGAAAGACCTTTTTGAGGAAAAAATAAAGAGGAGTCCATTAACAATCTGTTATCCAGAATACACAGGTAAAGGGCGTGAGATGCTGTTGGAGGTGTGGTCCACAGCTATCTCAAGACTCATGCGTTCACTAACAGTGGGCTCAGCAGGCACCTGAAGAAAACCCTTAAGTTTAGAGTGTTGCTTCCGAGATAATGTCTTTACTTTTACTGTCTCTTTCCTCAGCTCTATGTCTGTTCTTCTCTGTCCACCCACTAACGTTCTTTATTATTCAGTTTATAAGATAAAAGATGGCATTGCCACCATTTCTGTGTCTCTTCAAATTAAAACAATGAGGTTATAGTGGGTTTGCTTAACTTCCAGTTCAAGTTTCTCTGGAAGAGATTCTGGTTATGCTAAAGAAGGTAAAATGCTGTAGGCCAGTCAGCTATTTGAAATTAGGGATCACAAACAACAGTGGCAGAACTATACCGTTTCGAAAGCTGTGAACAAATGGTCAGAGTGAGTTGTTTCCTTGGAAGGGCACTCTCCTGTCTGAGACTCTGTACTTTCTTTTTATAGTAAAGTGAAAGGTTCAGCAAACATTAGGAAGGCAAAGATATCTTCACTTATGTCTCTCTGTTGGGTGCTTTTGCTATGATCTGAAGTTATATTTAGGAATGTTGTTTTAGAAGTATCTGTAGAATAACCAAATAGAGATGTCTATTAGGTAGTGATACTTATACTAGGAACATAGAAAGAGGTTAAGTTAGATTTATAAATTTGAGAACAGCAATAATCAACTTATTGGAGATAAATGAAATTACTAGAGAGATGACTATAAAATGAGGAGAGAGAAAGATAAAATGAGACAAATACTGGCTACAAACAAGAGAGAAATAAAGGTTTATGTAGGATATAAAAGAAAAGAACCAGTAAGGGGAGTGGACCAGTGAGATGGCTTATCAGATAAAGGTGCTTGCTTCCAAGCTTGATGACCTGAGTTCAGTTCTTGGACTTAGATTAGAGGAGGGAACCGACTCCTGAAAAATGCCCTCTGACTGCCACATGCACACTGTGGCATGTATGAGCCCATATATATATACACCCATAACTGCTTGTAAATACATGTGAAATACTTGGCTTTATTTGTTTATTTTTTTTAAGAAAGAGACATGTTTACAAAGTCATTAGTAAGGACTAGTCAGCAGTATCATTTGAAGATCAAAAAGATGACACTGGAAAATGGCCTTTGGAGCTGACCGTTCTTTGTTTTTCAAGACAGAGTTTCTTTGTGTAACAAGAGCCCTGTCTGTTCTGAACTCCATTTGTAGACCAGACTGGACTCTTAATTCACATCAGTCTGCCTGTCTCTGCCTCCTAAATGCTGGGATTAAAGGCATGTGCCACTTGTCTGGCCTAAGCTGACTGTTCTTAAAGAGAAGTAAGAGCAGAGCTGGGTGTACCAGGTGACTGAGGGTAAGCCTGGGCTTCCTGTGAGCAGTGTAGATTAAAGGGAAGGACGGAGATAAAATGTTCCTAGGTAAGTGGTCAAAACCTGAAACGAGAGAAGCAGAGGTAGTTGATGGAATAATATTTATAAGCAGGTGGGAAAAGAAGGAATTTCAATTCAAGTTAGCATAAAGGGGTAAGCAAATTGTGTTGTGTGTCTAGAGTAGTAACTTAGTCATAAAAAGAGCTAAATAGTAGGAGGCTAAGCCTCAAAAAACTATATTAAGTAAAAGAACCCAAAAACAAAAGTCACTTACTGTATTGCTCCTTTTATATAATATATCTAAAATAGGCAAATCCTTAGTAAAAGAAAACATTTTAGAGAGCATAAGTCATGTTACTTAATGATAATAAAAGTATTTTCCTGGAATAATAATGATATTTTGAAACTAGGGTGGTAGTGGTTGTATGATATCATGAATATACCGAATGTTCTAGAGTAATATACTGAGAAATAGTTAAGTGTATATTTGGTGAGGTTTCCTTGTAGTTAAGGGGCACTGAAAGGCTGGCACAGTGCTAAAGAGCACCTGCAGCTTTTGCAGAGGACTCAGGTTTGGTTTCCAGCACCCACACGGTAGGCTTCAACCACCTTTAACTCCAGTTCCAGGAGATCCAGTGCCCTCTTCTGGCCTCCATGAGCATCTACATACACAGTGCATGTACTGACACTTTAAAACTTAAAACACAACAAAAAAAACTCTACAATTTTGAAAATGTTCATACAGGACACTGATTTCCCACTTACTGCCCCATTTCTGAGGTACCAGTATGGGCCTCACCACTGCAGCCATTGGCTTTCTTAGCCACATAGAAGACATATCTTAGACCATAGTGAGGATGCGGGGTTCTAAACTGTTGAGGGGTAGGAGTATTAGAAATGTCTGTTGAGAGTAAAGAACCAGAGGAGGTGAGAATTAGATGTGTTTATAGAAAGTGAACAAGTTGAGGATGGGGAAAGAAATCTTGACTAGAAAGATTGATGTTGAATGGCTCACGCAAAGGAAAGACCCTTCAGTACCATGCTTGTTTCACCATCATCCGTATATTTGTTGTGTCCTTCCAAGACTGTTTCCCAGTGACTTTGTTCTGAGACTTGAGGCTTCCTACAGCCCTGGTTACCATGTGTCAGTCTGTTCTTACTGGATAAAATTCACCTTCCCTTGTGTACCCTTTTTAGTTCAGATTTCAAGAGATGTACTAGCTGGGCTGTGGTGGTACACGCCTTTAATACCAGCACTTGGGATGCAGAGGCAGGTGGATTTCTGAGTTGGAAACCAGCCTGGTGTAGAGTGAGTTCCAGGACAGTGAAGGCTACACAGAGAAGCACTGTCTTGAAAATCCAAGATGGAGTTGGGTGGGGTGGAGTGAGGTTGCGGGGCTCTAGGCACCTAACAAAGTAGTCTTCCTTTAGTTCTTTATTTCATGTGTTCTTTCTTTTGTGAGCTTCTCCCTCTTTCCCAGTCTTCTTTATGCACTTACTTGCTATTTCTTGTCATGCTTGATCGCACTGAAAATAGTCTCTGGATTATGAAAACAAGTGTACATTGTTTTGATAGTGTCCCTGACGCTACAGGCAGTTTCTAAGATTATGTAGAAGGTGGATGACTGAGTGTTAATTATATATATGTTAAAAAGGCTTACTGTTGATGCTCCTACTGCTTAAAAAGCAGCAGCTTCTTGAGACAGAATTGTCCTTTAAAGTGTGTTAGTAGCTGTGGATGAGGACCATGCCTGCATCCCAGCACTTGGGAGGATGGGGTCAGAAGTCATGAGCTTGAAGCCAGTGCTGGGTGAGGAGAGTTGTGTCAAAGTCTGTAACGAGGGTCCCACTTGCTTCCCATTTGTTAGTTGGCCTTTGCTGGTGCCTCTTTAAGATTGGAATGATTCTTAAATAAATGCTTTACCTTTTTGGAACTCTTATTCAGGATCACTCCAAGGGACAGACTGAGATTTTAAATGGTCACATTCTCTAGAAACACACCTGCCTACTTTTCTAGTCCTTTTGTATACTTTCTAGATTTCAGAGGAAGTGAAACTTTGTTTTCCTCATTCCTTGTGTGTGATGGTTTTATTTTAGTTTCAGTGTGAGTCTTTCTTATGAAAAATCTAATGACTACAGAAAATCCTAACGATAATAGAAGCAGGCAGAATTCTGTTTGTATTCAGTTGTGTGGAGTTGCTTTCCTTAAGTAAATGTTGATGGCCCAACTTAGCTGGGTGCACACAGCTGTTACAACTTGACAATGTTGGTTGTCTGCTTCAGGTTCCAATACATACGAAGAGGCAGCTGCTTATATTCAGTGCCAATTTGAAGATCTGAACCGAAGAAAAGATACCAAGGAGGTGTACACTCACTTCACCTGTGCCACAGACACCAAAAATGTGCAGTTTGTTTTTGATGCTGTTACAGACGTCATCATTAAAAACAACTTAAAGGAGTGTGGGCTTTACTGAGAGGATGGCATAATAAAAGGTAAAACTTCAGACGTTGTAGTTACCACCGGGCCGGGCAGGGTGGCTTTGTAAGTGTTTTTCTAACGAACAATGTTTTTTCTTTTTTAGCTACTACAGGGAGGAGTGTTGAGACCAGACATCATCTACTGTCTCTTGGGTCAGCTACAAGCATGACAGGACCAAGGAATGGCAGCAACATGAGACTCTTAGCACTCGTTAGCACAGTCTTCTGCATTAGGGAATGTTTGATTGGCATGAGGTGTTCAAGTCAGACATGGAATTGGACAACTGTAAAGAATGACTGGATCATCAAGGCATCACTTAAAATCTAAAAATCTAAAATCCAATGTTTAGGGCATATTGAAGTCGAGGTGCTGCATTCCAGAACTTAAACATGTAGCTTACATTCCCCTGTCTTTTTAACAAATCACCAGTAGTTAATTTCTAAGGTTTTTCTCATCAAGAGAAGAATACTTAAAAATTCATATTTGTTTGCAAAAGAATCTTCTGAGGACTCAGTCTTAACTATGCACACAATGTAACCAGACTTCTTGAAAATATTCCTCTTAGTAGGAACTGTTTGTTTTTAACTCTTGGAATGGTCAGAAGTAATATTTCCATAATTAAAATTCTTCCTGGTTATTGGGACTATATTAATAGAGCTTTTGGAATGAAATGTATGTTACTGTCATGTTTAAAGTACCACAGTGGTTTCTAAACAACATTCACTTTGGAGAGTTCTGCAGTAAGATTTCCAGCTCTCATTTCTTTATGTTTATGGTTGGAAGTCGTATTAGTCAGGGTCAACCTTGTTTGTGCTGATTACCAAATTACTAGATGAATACTGATGTAATATGATAAACTGCTTCTTGGATCCAGACACACAGGATAGCTGTCAATTAGAGATGCAGACTGCTAAATTGAGAACCAGTGACTTGCTGCTACAGATCAGATCTACTAAGTTGACCACATTGACTCTTGCCAGTTTGTCTCAGTCATGGGGAGGTTTTGTACAAGGTGCCCCATGTTTTCCATCTTTGTGGCCTTTCTTGTTAGGAGACATCTAAAAGTGTATTAACAGTGCATGCTTTTCCTTTGTAAATGTGGTGCCAAATCCCTGTTTGCCATTGTTTTTACTGTAGCAATGTTAACTGTAGTAGTAGTCCTTACTATATTTTTTCTATGGGACTCTTTCCATTTTGTCATGTACAGATTTTAATCTGTTACTGTTGGCAGCAGTATTAAATCGGTGAGTAGAGAGCCTAGGATTGCTTCTTTTTATAACTAGTCTTTTCTGGAAATCCTCTGTTGCTTTTTGCCCCTTCTGAGTGTTCTTTGACTTCTGTCTGAGAGTAGGTTTAGATAGAAAAGCGTCTTTGAAAGTCTAGTTCCTTGATGTAATAGTATTATCAAATGTAGGGCTGAGGGCTTTATGTCTAGTCTGTACAAGTGATACAAGTCATAATCCAGCTTTCCACTTGTGATGAGAGCTACAGTCCTTTTGTACAATATATAACAAATGTCATTAAACATTGAGCGGACCACTGAGGGACAGCAAACAGAATGCATTTTGAGCATTTCAGATCAGTAGTTTGATCAGTGCCTTTTGAGGTCCAGTCCTTGTGGATTGGATCTGTTCATCTTTTGATGTTACCTCCTACTCATTTGAAAGAAGGTTGGTGGTCAGAACTGCTTTAGAAAGCAAGCCATGGTGATCAGTGCCTTTGTTGGCAGCTTTTACAATTTTTAATTCTTATGTGTTTTGCAAAAATCATTATGCAGACAGTATAACTTATCTTACAAATATTTCATTGGGGCTAAGAAAATTTCACTTGAAAGAAAAGTATTGATTTCAATCAGCGATTGACTCAATTCCCACAATGTAGGGGTTAATAAGTCTTACTCTGAATTTATCTTTCCTTTGTTGTATTCTGTAATATAAGAACATCCAGGAATTCGAGCTAGTGAAATATTGTTTTCATAATTTTTCTGTACTTTGGGTTTAATAAAATGGTGTTGATAATCTAAAATAATAGATAATCTAAATTTAGTTTTACTTCAGAATGCATTTTGTATTCTCGTTTGAATCTGTCTATTTTTTAAACCTTTCTGTTAATTAAAAATAGAAGGTCTTTACGTCTTTGCCTCTACACACCACTTTATTTGCCTGTGTTTGCATGACATCGCTCTTACCTTACTTACCATCTAGGGTCCTTCCTTTAGAATAGGGATGCAGTTGAAGTTTTCAAATGTGACCTGAGGAGAAGTCCCCAAGGCTTCTGAGGAGGCTGTTTCTTGGCTGGTGGGCTTTTAAGCTGTAAGGTCTGAAACGTTCTCTTCAGCTAGGCTTTCACATCACCAATGTGGGTTTTTGTTGGTGGGTTTTTGTTTTTGTTTTTGTTTTTTTGTTTTTTTTGTTTTTTGAAACAAGGTTTCTCTGTGTAGCCCTGGCTGTCCTGGAACTCACTCTGTAGACCAGGCTGGCCTCAAACTCAGAAATCCACCTGCCTCTGCCCCCCAAGTGCTGGGATTAAAGGCGTGCGCCACCACTGCCCGGCACTAGTGTGTATTTTGAAGAACATTTCTTAGGCAGAGTCAGAATGCGGGAGTTAAACATCCTATTAGCCTGGAGGAAAAAAAAAGATTGATGCTTATAATTAAAGAAGCCAAAAGTTAGGTGTTTTCTCTGGGAAATGCTGTTTCATGGTGGATATTGTTCATATCGAGATGCTAGACCTTTGGACTACCTAGAAGTCAACTGAGAAAATTAATGTTTAATTAGTAAAAAACAGTAAATAGACCTTAGTTGGGAGAATGGCAACACTAGTCTTTGTTGTTGACAGCCACACTTTGTTCTGAGTGAAAGTGTGGACAGGTAGGAGTTTTCCTAATGGATTCCCCCTTTCCTTATCAATTGAGGCTTGTGCTACAAGCCTCCTGCCATGAAATTCCAAAACTATTACAGTTGTTTGTCAGTGAATCTTGACACAATATTTTCATCTTGGATAGTTTAAATTCTAAATTGTACAGGTCTAGCTCACTGTATCATTTAACCAGTGGGTTGTTACTGTTTACAAGGTGCTGAAGTCATACAATCAGTGTACCAGTTTTAAAAAGTCTAAATTTTCATATATTTCGTTGTACATAATTTTAGGCTCTTTAACCAAAAATAACTGCTGGCTTTTCTGATGCATTCACTCGCGTGTGTGCCCCTTCCCCAGCTCCTGCTACTGTTTGTACTTGTGGTTTTAGGCAGCGAGCGCTTCTCTGGCCTGACTTGTTATCTTCAGATTTCTGTGCATTCGTGTAGCACTTGTTACAGGTTCCTTGGTAGATTGAAGGCACATGGAAAGTCTCGTTCTGGTTAAAAACCTTCCTTTCCCTCTTCCAGATGGTAAGGACGTTGATCTAGTCTAAACTAGCATTTGGGTTGGTGAGTGTCAGCACTTCGGAATCTTACATTTCATATGTACTGTAAGGAAATGTTATTTTAGTTTGCCTCTGCTGCCAGGTAACTTTTGTGTTCTTCCTCCAACTCCGAGTAGTACAAACCAGAGACCTGATCTGGACCACACACAGCTCTCCAGTACGCACAAAAGAAAATACAGGACATCTACAGGCTTGCTGTGGAAACTTGGATTTTATATGAACTATTAGGAAATGAAAATAAAGGTTTTTCTAGAGGCTAGGAAACTGATTTCCAGAATGGTCAAGGTCTTCATTCATTTACTGTCTCTGTCTCTGTCTCTGTCTCTGTCTCTCTCTCTCTCTCTCTCTCTCTCTCTCTCTCTCATACACACACACACATTGTTTTTGAGTTATTTTTGTGGTGGGGAACAACATACTGTAGGATGAGTCCAGGTAGTACAATTGTTTTTTTTCCTTTAATACCATGTCTGGGCCTGACACAGTTCAGATCTTCTCAGGAATGAGAGATGACACCCCGGGTACATGGCTAACTTTATATAGATCCTCTGGCTAAACTGAACTAAATTAAAACTCACAAAGGCCTCCTGGAGAAATACGTTTTTTACTAAATTCCTTAAGCAACTTGTGCCAGTAGTTGAGGGCAAGAGAGCAGATTCTAATATTAAGGAGAATACATTTATTCATTAAAGAATATGCATACTCTCAGAGTCACTAATAAATGACCCAGTTTTTATTCTTATCAGTAATTAAATACTTGAGGGTGCTAGGGAGATGGCTCAGTGTGCTTAAGGGCACTCTGCTCTTCCAGAGGACCTGGTTTCAGTTCCCAGTACCCACAGGGCAGCTCACAACTATCCCAAAGCCCCAGTACCTGGGACCCTAACACCCTCCTCTGTGGACACCAGATAAAAGTGGTGCGAGTACTTACCTGCAGGCAGAACACTCATATAGAGAATAAAAATGCCCTTTGTTAAAAAAAATTATTTTGGCCAGGCAGTGGTGGCGCATGCCTTTAATCCCAGCACTTGGGAGACAGAGGCAGGCGGATTTCTGAGTTCAAGGCCAGCCTGGGTTACAGAGTGAGTTCCAGGACAGCCAGGGCTACACAGAGAAACCCTGTCTCAAAAAAAAAAATTATTTTACACATGTATGCAAAGTGCCTTTTATACAAACAATTGACGTGAGGACTGTTGGGTCAAAATACATTTCTACATCTTAGGTGCAGAATATTTAATTCTTTTCAAAATTTCAAAAGAGACTTGGACACCCAAACATTTATTCCTATCTACTTCATTTGTTATAGCATTTATATATGCAGTGACAGGTTTAAATGTCTTGTGACAAGTGACTTTGTATAATAACAGATGAGTATGCACTTGCAGGTCATAGGGTAGCAGAAGTGATAAATAATTTCCTGACATACTATTGCTGTGTATCAACAATGGCTAAATGCCTTTTGTGATCTGGCTTAGGTGACTTACCTGTCCCCAGGCCCACCTCTGTTGGACTGCTCCGACTTTCACTGACAAGTTAGTTGAGATTTCCCAAAGGTGGATGAATACACAAGAAATTACTTTTGGGGGGGGATGGGCTGGAGAGATGGCTCAGCAGTTAAGAGCACTGACTGCTCTTCCAGAGGTCATGAGTTCAAATCCCAGTAACCACATGATGGATCACAACCATCCGTAATGAGATCCGACGCTCTCTTCTGGTGTATCTGAAGACAGCTAGCTACAGTATACTTACATATAATAAATAAATCTTTTTTAAAAACTACTTTTTCTTTCTTCTTATCTTTGCTCATGTAGGACAAAAGTCCTCAGACCTCTTAGAAACCTTAGGAAACTGAGAATTATTCCAAGTGTTGAGTTCTGCCCTTTCCATGAACTTTTTGAGCAGGTCACTTTCTGTCTTACATTCCTCTTGTGTTGTCCAAAGATGGGCTGCACTAAATTGTTCTTTCTAGGTGTGATATTCTAGAATTCTGGACAGAAATAACATTTGGAGATGGAACGGGCTTTATGATAATCAGGATTTTACTATGCTACAAAAACAACATAGTGCCCTACAACACACATACAGTAGCTGGTGTACAGCATTGCTCCCCCATATCCATTGTGAGGACCTGAATTGGAGTCGATCCTGAATTTGTTTACCCTGTGAAATAGAGGAAAGGTATTTGTTTTCTATTTCAGCCATCTTTGTTTTCCATTCACATTGATATGTTCGCCCCCTTCTAGCTCAGTCTGCCTATCTTATCTCACAGAAACTTGATGTTACCACCAGAGGCCCTGGTGCTTACAGTCCCTAGCCAGCAGGGAAGTCTTGCTAGAATCTGTGCTGGGCAGAGAGGGTTGTGGGAGGTAAGCTCTCTTCACCCTTAACCCCCTCCCAGCATTGCCAGCATGCTCGCTTTCTCTGGTCTGTGGCCTATCTCCAAAGAGAGAGTGGGGCTGGAATGCTGTTGTCACACCCTGAGTGTCAGGGAATGCTGATTCAGATGGTGTGTTATGGTCAAAGTAGGAACTGTCATTGCTCTTAAACCAAATATCTGGTGCTGTTTTTGTGCGTCATTCCTTTACCCTCAGAATACAGAACAAGAAGTCCCAAGTTTTATAATTAAGTATCCAGTTGAATTGCATCAAGTGCATCCCCACTGTTGTACATCCATCACCCCATCCATCCCCAAAATTGACTTCCTCTCTTAATTCGAAACTCTACGTCCTAAACAGTAACTTCCAGTTCCTTTTTTCCTTCTGGGGCCTGGTCACCATCCTTTGTAATGGTTTTATGGTTTAAAGAGTTTGGATAAGTGGATCTATACAACATTTGTCCTATCATGTCATCATAGTGTTTAAAACAACTACCCATCAGACTTATGTGAAATGTAGCAGTCCATGCAGGTGGTCACCAGCGTTCTTTAACCATGCTGTGGAAGGGAAGTGCATGCCAGTCTCCCACTGCCATCTAAGACAAGCCTAACATGCCCTCAGCCAACCAAATTTGTTTATACTTTTACAAATGCTAAATTCTGTTTGGGAGCCTATTTATCTTAGTTGGGTTCCTTTTGAGTTCAGAACTAAGAAGTAAGGTCACAGTAGAAGAAAATAGGCTTGGATATTCTTAGAAGAATTTCTGTCGGCTTATAAATATATTTCATTTAATATATTTCATTATTCATATAGTAATGACTAATATACATTTCTAATAAGTCAGAAGAAGCAAAAGATAGAGTATATGGTATAGATTTTTTTTTTTAGGCCTTTTTGTTTTCTACACAAAAAGCTTTCCATGTGGGGCTGGAGAGATGGCTCAGTGGTTAAGAGCACTGACTGCTCTTACAAAGGTCCTGAGTTCAAATCCCAGCAACCACATGGTGGCTCACAACCATCCGCAATGAGAACTGATGCCCTCTTCAGGAGTGTCTGAAGACAACTACAGTGTACTTAACATATAATAAATAAATAAAAATCTTAAAAAAAAAAAAAAAGGCAAACTGTAATTAAAAACAAAAAAACTTTCCATGTATATAATCTGAGATGGGGCTGGAGAGAGAGATCAGGGGTTAAGAGCACTGACTACTCTTCTAGACGTCCTGAGTTCAATTCTTAGCAACCACATGGTGGCTCGCAACCATCTTTAACAGGGACCCAATACCCTGTTCTGGTGTGTCTGAAGACTGTTATAAGTGTACGCATATAAATAAATCTTTTAAAAAGAGATGTCTGAGATAAAAATAAGCCATTTAGCCTTGTATGATTGTGCATGCCTTTAAGCCCAACAATGGGAAGGCAGAGACAGGTGGTTTTCTGTGATATTAAGGCCAGCATGGTCTACACAATGAGACACTTTTTAAAAAGCAAGCAAGTAAGCAAGCAAAAAACCAAAACAGGCTGTCTATGCATAAGTACAAATTGACTTTATAGCTCTGCCATTCTGGGCCTGCCAGGTTAAGCTGGAGTACAATTAAAGGCAACAGTAGCTATGTTCCTCCCTTTCCTGGAGGTGAGCCCAGACTTGAGTTTTACAAAGTCATTTAGACTTTGTTCTAAGGTACGTATGTGTGGGTGACCAGGGCCCAAGGTGTTAGGCTCTGTAGCGGGACACTTTAACTTGAAAACATTCTATGTGTGTAACCACATCCAAAGGTCAGTTGAAAAACAGCTGGGGAAACAGTCCTTTAAGGAGTTGCTCTTCTCTATTTTCCAAGAAAATAATTTTGTGAGATGTGCATGCAACGTAGATTATGTAAATTTGCAAGCCAGTCAAACATTAAAATGTCCGTCTGAAAATTGGAGAGGACTGAAAATGCAGCTCTGATTTTGGTGAGAAGTTTGTGATTCTGCCAGAAATCGAGTTGCATTGGCTGTTACGCTGAAGGACAAGTTTTGTGTGAATGGTGGTGGCCAAAGAAAGAAAAAGCAAGCAATCCAGTATAGTGCGGGAGGGAGGCTCTCCTATGTGGAGCAAGTAGGGTAAAGTTGGGGCCTGAGCAGATGATCATACTTGGGTTCCTGGTTTTTTGAGGTCTCATGTTGCCTGGGCTGGCCTAGAACTTGCCTCTGCCCTCCTAAGCACAGTTGTGGAATTAAAGCTGTGTGACACTGCTCCTGGCTGTTTCTCAGTATCTTAAGCTCCAGAGTCTACAGGTAAAATTGTTTCATTTGCTTGTTTCCTTGTGACTCTGAATTTTATTTTATACATTTTGAAGCATTCTGAAGGAGCAGAGTGCTGGCTCAGTGGTTTAGAAACAGGCTGCTGTTCCAGAGGACCTTGGTTCTATTCCCAGCACCCACATGGTGGCTCACAACTATGTGTAACTCTAACTCCAGGGGTCTGATACCCAATTCTGATCTCAGCAGGACCCTGGCATGCACACGGTGCACAGACATACATGAAGGCAAAATACCTATTAAAAAATCATTTTTAAAAAGCACATTCTGACCTGGGTAGTGGTGACACATGCCTTTAATCCCAGCACTTGGGAGGCAGAGGCAGGCGGATTTCTGATTTCGAGGCCAGCCTGGTCTACAGAGTGAGTTCCAGGAAAGCCAGGGCTATACAGAGAAACCCTGTCTTGAAAAACCAAAACCAAAACCAAAAAAACAAAAAACAAAACAACAACAACAAAAAACAAAACACATTCTGAGATGGGTTTTGGTGCATATCTGTAGTCCTGGCTGTTCATCAGGACTGGGGCAGATGGATCTCACAATACAATGAGACCTCATCTCATAAAAACAGAAAAGCCAAACAGTATTAATCTGAAAAGAGATCTGTGGCCTTCATCCTGCTGGAGGGGTACATGGTTTACAACAGACTCAGGATCACAATATTCCATGCGAGAGAGAATGAGTGGATTAGTGGTGGCTGGGACATGCCATTCAACATAGTCTTTGTTTTTTTTCCCCCTTTTGAAAGATGCTTTGCCCAGGTAGGGGTTATTTATTTGATTTTGTGTTTAGTTTTTTGTTTTTAAGTTGTTAGTGGCCGTATCTAGAGCAGTTCCTGGGGTGATTCTGGTGAGTTGGTGTGTGCGTGTGTGTTTGTGTGCACACTCGTGTACTCGTGTGTGTGTGTGTGTGTGTGTGTGAAGACTTAAGTGAATCCCATTTCAGTGGTCTCAGGTTCTTCAGTGCATTTCAAGCTCATGAGGCTGGCTGGCTCTCTACTATTAATATTGCTGGAAGCAGCTAAGTGTGAATGGGTGTTTCTGGCAAGGAGCAGACTTTCATTTTAATTGACACTTTCTTTTTTATACTAAACCATGGATGCCAAGTACGTTCCTCACTAGTGGTTGTAAATGCTAAATCTATACATGGCTTCACCACCTCCTGTCAAGATAAATGCAAGCCTCATTTCCCTTCTGAGGAGTTTAAGGGAATAATTTATCCCTGGTTTGTTTGGGAAGATGTTTGCAGCCAGCCTCACACAGACCCAGCTGCAAAAATTCCCAGCGCCTTGAGCAAACTCAGCAGTCTCCTTTGTTCCTGTGAGATGTGGAGCAGTTGGAATGAGAATTCAGACTGCTCACTTGTTCAAATGCAGTGATACACAAGTGTCAGCCTTAATGGCCTGAGTGGGAGTGCACTGATGTCCTCAAGTTCAGCCAGACACTCTTGAAAGTGAAGCAGTCATTTACATAGAGAAAGGAAATGGTTTGGGAGCCCAGGATGCTGGAGAGTGAAAATCGTTTTTTAACAAAGATGATCATTCTTGCATGAGTCCCTTAGAAATAAGCAGGCTCAAGTCTTCTCTCCCATGCTCTGGGTCTCAGTACTGAGGTGTATATACATCTGCCAGTAAACACACGGGGGCAGGTTTAGTTTGTAATACTTTATCGTTCAATATAAGGAAGTTGGTTCTTAGGCTTTGGGACAGTTTCTTCTAATAACCCGGGATGGTAGTCCATCCGATGCAGCTGTCATGGCTGCTCTCAGTGGCCAACGACAGCACCTATCCTGTGCCTCCCCTTCGGTTAGGTCTGTGCTCTTCAGAATGACCCTGTAAAGCAGGCGGGGAAGTTACCTTCATTATAGAGACAGGGACCTTTCATCAGAGAAATGAAGCATTTCTGTTCTTGTACTAAACAGAGCCGGTACTGGAGCCTGGGCTTTAGCATGGCTGGCCATGCCTTCTTTAAAGTGTACTGGCCACACTGCCAACAGTGTTGACCCTGCCTTCTGTCTCACCAACAGAACGGGCTTATTCGACATGTTCTAGTACATGTTGACTAATTTTCTGCACGAAGCCTCAGATTCTAAGCTTGCTTATAGAATGTATACTCGAGGAACCGAGCATTAAAAGAGCCCACAGTCCTTGAGGTTCTCTTTGATGATGATGTCTGTAACTGCATCGAACACAAATTTGACGTTCTGTGTGTCCGTGGCACAGGTCATGTGACTGTAGATTTCTTTGACATCTTTTTTCATGTTGAGGTCAAGGAACTGACTCTTGATATAATTCCCGGCATCCTCATAAGAGTTGTTTCCTAGTTTAAAAAAAAAAAAAAAAAGTCATGTAGAATAAATTAACCTATAAATGTTCAATTTTTAGGTGATTGATTTGGTCCTTGGAATAGTGTGTTAGGACCATGGTTCTCAACCTGTGGGCCCCCGATCCCTTCACAGGGAGTGCAGCATATCAGATATTTACATTCTGATCCATTACAATTATGAAGTAGCAGTGACATAATTTTATGGTTGGGGGGATCACCACAACATGAGGAACTGTATTAAAGGATCACAGCATTAGGAAGGTTGAGAGCCACTGGGTTAGACTTTTGGGTAGGCGTCCTTAGAGCAGTCAGTGGCTCTGGAGTATCTGTCTGCTCTTTTCCGGACACATCTGAACTTGAACCTTGTAACCATCCATACCTTAAGGCAAGCTCCTTTGTGTGTCTTGGCCTATGGATGAGACAATCCCATCACTGTGTTACTCCTGCCTGCACTCACCGTCATACTCCGGAAAACAGATGCTGAGGTGGACTTTTTTAATCTTTTCCTCAAAGAGGTCCTTCTTGTTGAGAAAGAGGACAATGGATGTAGCCGCAAAGAACTTGTGATTACAGATGCTGTTGAACAGATGCAAAGACTCATGCATGCGATTCTGGAGAGGAAACATTGTGGGAAATGTCAGGTCAGCTTGTGGGGCGAACGTCTGTTTAGTCCTGTTCCGACCTGACAGACCAGTGTTCCAGATAGAAAGGGAAAGCGAGGGAATGGACCATGTTTTTAGTGTGGTAGAGTAGAACCAAACATTCAGTTTTACTTGAATTTCCTATCTGTCATTTCAGTAGCTCTGATTTGGGTAAGATTATTAACATCTTGGAGTCTCAGTTTCCTGAAAGAGTTATGAAAGCTATGTGAGGACATGCGTCTGTGGTCGTAGCTGGCTACAGGGGTACCTAAATGTGGAGATGGTTAGATGCCAGGATACAAGTATCCTCTGTAGTGCCACCACTAGGCCAGAACCAGGTCCACATTAACTCTTTGTCACTTGCATCTCCAAGATGATGTTGCTGGGCTCCTGTCAGGGGATCCCAAGTTTTAGCAGGGGAAGACTGTGACATGGATTCTTTGGCCCAGGTGTCACAGGTGAGGGCTGGAGGACTTCCCAGCACCATACCACCAACACTTCTTAAGTCTTCTCTCACAGGTACTTTGACAGAGGAAGAGAGACGTGCTGTATGTCTGCACGGTCCAGAGTTAGCCAGTGAGCATTGAGGGAACAGGCCTTTGGGTACTAAGGGCACCACCAGCTGACTCAAATTCATTCTTGTCAACTATCCAGGGAAAACTGAGTAGATGAATGTGAGAAAAGCGTTTCCTCACTGTTAATGCTTCTGCTGTTGATACTTCAGTACCCTTGTAAACTCAGAGTAAAATGGAAGAGATCTTGTAACATGAATAATGCTATTAAGACAATTTTGGCTAAAAGGTACAGAGTAGCCGGGCAATGGTGGCGCATGCCTTTAATCCCAACACTTGGGAGGCAGAGGCAGGCAGATTTCTGAGTTTGAGGTCAGCCTGGTCTACAGAGTGAGTTCCAGGACAGTCAGAGCTGTACAGAGAAACCCTATTTCAAAAAAAACCAAACCAAACCAAAACAAAACAAAACAAAGCAAAACAAAAAAAAATAAAAACAAAAAAAGGTACAGAGTACTCTACTGTGAACCCTACCAGTTAAAGAGAAGGAATGACAACCAACAAGCTGAATGACAGGAGGATAGACCAGAGATGGAGTGACAGGAGGATAGACCAGAGCTGGGGTGCAGGAGGATAGACCAGAGATGGAGTGACAGGAGGATAGACCAGAGATGGAGTGACAGGAGGATAGACCAGAGCTGGGGTGCAGGAGGAAAGATCAGAGCTGGAGTGCAGGAGGATAGACCAAAGTTAGAATGACAGTAGGCTAGACCAGAGCTGGAATGACAGGAGGATAGACCAGCCAGAGCTAGAGTGCAGGAGAGAAGCTGTGGTTTTGTTGGGCAGCTGTCTATCATGGAATATATGTTTATGTGCAAGTAGCGTTTTCACATCTTTGACTTTTTATCTCAAACTCAAGAAAAGGGAACTGGCATGAAGGGAGACAACATAAGTCCTCCCTGAACTGTCCATCCATCTCCATTCACTTAGCATCATTTCTTCTGGCGTTGTGATGGCCTAAAATACTTGTATTTCTAATCTCAGACCAAACTCCTGCTCAGTAAATTTGGAGCTTTGCAATACTAACCTAGAACCTACAGCAGAAAGGGGGTTTTCTGTGGTTACTAATAAATGCAAGACAGATTGTTCTGCTAGCAGATAACTAGGCTGCCAGCGTTAGCTAGTAGGGGCAGTGGGATGATGCGGTTTGGAGGAGGCTCAGGAGGAAAACCAATCCCACTGAAACTACAGGCCACTCACCACTTCGTCATCTTCCACCAGTACCATGTCGTAGGCACTGAGAGCCGCACAGAAAATGATGCAGGTGACTCCCTCAAAGCAGTGGATCCATTTCTTCCTCTCTGATCTCTGCCCTCCCACATCAAACATCCTAAGGGAAGGAAGAAACAGCCGTCCTCATGAGTGTGGCCAGCATATGACTCAGTTGCCTTTGGTATTCACCCTGAGGGGTGGCCACTTGGGGCCAGTTAGTAGCAAATCAGAAATAAGAGAGGCAGAAGGAGGGGGAGGACAGTAATTAAGATGGGGCATCAGCAATGGCCAAGAAAGCTGTGAGACCCGAGATGCCCCCAGGGAACCCAGTGCTGACCTGAAATTCAAATCTTTAACAGAAAACTTGGTCTCAATGATGCCTGTTGTCTTGACTCTGGAGCGAAGCACGTCTTGCTCATTAGGGAGGTAGTCAGGGTCTGTAATCCGGTCCAGCTGGTTCAGGTAGCTATCAAAAAAGAAGGTGTTATTGGTGATGTTACAGTCTCCAAAGACTAAAAGGAGGCCAACGGTCTCCCCCAGCTAACACAGAGTTAGAAGCAGGACTGGAATCCACACTACTGAATCCAGGATTCTGCAAAGGCTTGTGTGCGTAGAGAAGGGGAGGGCTGAGGGCCACACCATGACAAGGCAAGTGCTTTGTCCCCCGGACTCTGCCTTTCTAGACAGGAAAGAGAGCTAAAGAGGCTTTGAAGGCAGGAGATATCAAGATAATGCGTGGCCCTTATCCCCTGAGTCAAACTGGGGAATGGGAGCACAGTTTGAGAGTTGGAGATACTGAGGGATTAAGTATTTAGCTCTGATAATATGATTTCTTCTTTATGTTTTAAGTACATAATGAAATTCTTAGGTGCAGAGTACTTAAGGTAATCCAGCAGGAAGGGTGTAAAGTGAACTCAAAGTGGCCATGAATCGGCCACAAACTAGGTGGGTCATTGTATCTCACCTTTGTATGTTTGGAAGTTTCCATAAGAACGTGAGAAAGTTTCAGAAGGGTAGAAAGAGGTCAGATGTGAAAGAAAATGATACTAGGGAGAGGGAAGGACAGTCAACTCAATGTCTCCTGAACTGTACTCCATGCCTTTAAACATTTACATTCTCACTACGTCTTAGAAGACTTGAGATCCATGTGCCCACTTTATAGACACAGGAAAACTTCAGAGGAATTACTTGGGAGACTGAGACAGGAGGGCTGAGTTTCAGGCCAGCCTTGGCTACAAAGTGAGACTGTAACAATTCAAAACAAGGCATACTATGTGGCATACTATGAAACCTCAGCCTCGCAGTCATTGAACCTGGACTCAAGCCTAGCCTCTGCTGCTCATGTACCTTGGGCAAGTTAACTGACATCCCTGGACTGCAGGTTTTCTACTAGAAAATGGAGCTGATGTACCATGAGGGCGAGTGTACAAACAGATAAAGGGCCGTGAGATGTGGCGTGTGTCACGTACCTAGCAGGGTCAGAAACGTAGTAAGGGAGGATTCCAGAAACGAAATAACTTTATTTCCAGATGAGGTGACAGGGTGTAAACGTGGGGCTGCTTGGCCCCCACTTCTGATACTGTACTGTTGGGGGTTGATAACTCTGTCCCTTATCTTTTTGGAACCAGCTTTGCAAAGTTGATTGTCTCTTAGGGTCTGACCATCTTTCTTTGGTTTGCCTCTTGAGATAGGGCCACGGGCTGCTGAGCTGAGTCCCCCAGTTTGAATGTTGTGTCTTCTGCTCCCTAAGCCAAAGGGAATCCTTGTAAAGGAATTTAAAATAGTAGGGAGTGGCAAGTGTCTCCATAGGCTTACATTCAGTTTGTGGGTCTACACAGCGCCCACTGTCTGGAACCTAAGGCTGGGTGAGATTTCTTTTGAGCATCATCCCACTGCCTTCCCCCAGAGTCTTACTAAGATGCCGAGTCATTGAGCTGGAACTCTGCTGCTCTGTCAAAGCAGGCTTGAACTCCACTGTCCTTCCACAACTTTCTGATGACCTCCACCAGCTCAGGAGGCATGGTCCCCTCCTCAGTGGAGTCAGCCAGGTTGTTGAGCTGTCTCCCGGCATCCTGCGTAATCCAGAAATCTGGCTGAGAATGAGCTACGCATAGGCCAGTGGCTTTCCAAGGGGGTTCTGGAAACGTACTAAGTGGAAAGCATTTTTGCATTGCTCCCAACACCTAAGGTAGACCTGTCTCAATGATGGTACCGTTTAAGGAGGCATGCTAATTTACTTCAAGCTCTCCAGATGTAGCCAGCCCTGGGATGCCTAGAGGATAGTCCTAGGGGCTTCTGGCGGGTCTTAGACTTCAGATGACCCTGAAAGTGGATTTCTAGAAGGTACAGGTCCTTTGCTGCAGGGACTGGAAATTTAAAGCTATACTGGCCCTGAAATACACAACCCAAGAAAAGGCTAGCGTATTATCTTATAAAAGTCCTATAGCTCGGGCAAAACCCCAAGGAGAGATTTTAGTGATAAGTTAAGTAAAAAAGGCAAAAAGATGCTAGAAGTCGGTTTTGTAAACGTTTGTTATAAAGGTAGGAGTTGGTTACTCTTCTAGGACTAAGATGATTGGAAGTTCAGCAGATGCCATTTGAGTCATGCAAAACTTTTCTTACCCAGCTTTCCTTGTGGTTTGTTGGTCTCTGGTCTACTTCTTCTCCTGCTTCCACCCTGAACCAGATAACATTAATCACGTACCGCACAGCTTGGCTCTGCATAGTCAATGCCTAGTGTGGACATGGCTCTGATGATAGCCAGGATGGACTGCAACACGTTCCCATAGATGACAGACTTGAACTCTAGGCATTCTTCGGGTGAGTAGCCGTCCTGGTGAATGATCCTTCAAGGGAACAGCCACTAAGCTTTTAGCTGGACCGAAGGAACTAGAGCTAAGGGATTGGGACTCATGGGGGAGGGGTGGATATAAGGGTCATAGGAAACCACCTGTATTCCTACTGCTGTCCCCAAGTGCAGGGTGAGGGAAGGGACATTGGACAGTAGGTCCTTTAGTCCAGGGTCCCTTGGAGCTAAGGACCCTTCTGTTCAACACCAGCACTGGCCCCACTGGCTCCCCTGACCTCAGTCCTCCTGGGGTTATGTTTCTGCTCACTTCATCTGTTTGACGATAGTGCTCTTCCCTGACTCTCCCGCACCTGGAAGGGAAATGTTCACACTGTCAGTTTCCACTGGTTCTCCCCAGTGGCCCAGAAGATTGTGTGAGAACGGTGCTTTCTGGAAGACACCCTGAGCTCATGCCATTCAACCTGGATTTGGAGCAGTTTCTCCCTTTAGCACTATTTACACTGGGGCTGGATTTTATTTTATTTTTTTTTGTGGGGGTGGGGAGAGGTTGAGACAGGGTTTCTGCATAGCCCTGGCTATCCTGAAACTCAATCTGTAGACCAGGTTGGTCTCAAACTCAGAGATCTGCTTGCCTCTGCTTTCTGAGTGCTATGATTGAAGGTATGCACCACCACCCCAGCTATGGGGATTTTTTTTTTTTTTTAATGGCTGCCCAGTACATGGTAATACATTTAGAACTGTCCCTGGTCTCTACCCACTAGAGGCCACTAGGATCCTACTCTTTGTAAGAACCAAGTAACTCCAGACATACTTACTAGCCCCCTGGGACTCATAGTCTCCCCACTGAGAACCACTGATAGACTCCTAGAAATTTCTTTAAAATAGTCACACTGCCTATTTTTGATTCAGGCAAGTAGTCCTGGGTAGGACTGGAAAGACTTGGGCCTCTTCATTGAGATACTTTCCCCCTACAATCTTGATGGTGTCTGTTATTGGCTAAAGCATTCTAATGTCCTCAGTCAGGCTACCCCCCTTGCCCATCAAGAACTCATGATCTTTCAGGGCTCCCTACCCACCGACCGACCTGATCCCTCAGTCTCCTCCCACTTTGCCTGTGCCTGTTCTCTCTAAGCTGCTTACCTTGAACCTAGACAACCTGCTTAGGCTTAAAAGATCTGTCTCTGCAGTCTCTGTTCCCTGTGTGTAACTCTTGGATTCCTTAGAGCCTGGGTCCAGCTTACAAATAGGTCCCCTTAGTGTCCTTGGGCTTTGCTGCTCCAATTCCCCAAGATCTTTACAGACACCCATCCCAGGAAGCCAGCTTGCTGCTACATAGGACCAGCGATCGCACATCAGAAGGACCATTGCTGTTTTTGTTCCTTTAGTTTCTTGTAAGCAAGGTGTCGGTTTCTTATGTTCTCTTTGAAACTGTGGGTCATCACTTTCCCTGACTGACCCACTGAGATGCCTTTGTCATCTGCACCAGCCAGAGATCTGCTTAGAATGCACCAAGTTGATGAAGCTGCCAGATGTCAGGGGCTTTAGAGCAATTACTTAATAGAAAGCCAGGAGGGAGTTTCTGTTGTTAAGGACTCCTCCTTCTCCCTGTCCCTCCCCTCCCAACCAGGCGCCTCTGCTTCCAACATTTATCTTGAAAGCAAGGAGGATCCAGTCTACTTGGCTTATCCTTGAGCCCTTTGGGACTCTCACGAATCCATTGGTGAGAGACAGCCCTGTGTACTTACTTTGAGGCACAGATCTGGTGTGTGCCTGCATGGCCGGGGGATCTTGGTAGTTGTTGAACCAAAAGAAGGTGTTGTTACAGTTGGATAGCCCAGCCTTATCTTTGCACTATTCATAGTTCAAGGGAAAGTAAAACAGTTCTAGTAACCCTGACATTCTGGATCTCCTTGCGGTGTCTGTGCAGGCTCCAGAGTAACTTTGCTAGCTCTAAGCTCTGCTTGGTTTCTTAGCATGAGGCTGACCCAGAGTAAGAGGAACACAGCCATGCTAGTTCATCTGCTCGTGTCACTCACCAAGCAACAGCAGCTTGACAGTCTTGGCTTCCTTGTCAGCATCCTCCTGCAGCTTCTTCTCCAGCTCCCTGGACCTCTTGGCAAGTTCTTTGTCCTCAGCACTGATGCCACTTCCCATCTCCGTTGTCTCCTCAGAGAAGGGACGTTCTCTCTGGCTCTTAAACTTTTCCTATCTGTGAGATAGAGCAAAAGGAAAAATAGGTTAGGATAGAGTAACATCCTCTTGCTCCCTTAAAAGCTGGGCGAGAGTGCAGACTGGCAGTGCTTGCACCCTGCCTACCTTGCCTTGAGACTCCCTACCCCAGCTGGAGAACTACTCCTTAATCCAGGGATTGTCCCCTTTATGTCTAGCAGAATGACAGATCAAGCCAATTAAAAGCTTTGCCAGTCAGATAAAGGGCAAAGACTAACATTTGGCTTGTTTTTGTTTTTAATGAGGGAAATGATCTGGGTTCTGACACAGCTAGAAAAATGCATGTACTGGAGCTCTGGGAGGAAGCTGCCTCCTCCCTTCTGAAAAGCTCATCTAAAAGCCTCTGGTCCTGTGGACTCACTTGCATCGGAGAGCTGAAGGTTAAGGGTACAGCCCGAGTTGAGTCTTCGGATTACAAGGTCTTGGTTTTAAGGGGTCAAAGGGATGGATAGTCCTAGCAAAAGATGTGTGCTGCTCCAGGAGCTACTATTGTTCCTTTGTGTTGGCTCATCTCTCAGGATGCCTACCCCACCGACCTTAGCATTGGTGTGTGTGTGTGTGGTGTGTGTGTGTATCCCTGGCTGGCTCAGACTAAGCTAACCTGGAACTCAGATCCGTTGTTTTCCTCATTTATTTCCTTCCCACTGTGCATTTCTTCCACTCAGAGATCAAATCCGATTTACCTCAGAATCTGTGGTTTTGCTAGTAGGTCCTCATCAAATCTCTGGTCATTGAAGCAGTGAACTATGTGTGGACACAGTAGGCGGTAGAGAGACTGTGTGTGCTTCTTCCAGTTCTACACCAGCTTCACTCGGTCAAGTAGACTTCCCTGGCATTTTGTGTGTGTAGACATCAGGGTCACCTCACACAGCAAATTTCTACCTTAGGCAGTTGGCCACTAGACTCTGCCTACTTAGAGGGAGGCTGGGTTAGCTTTGCCCCTCACCCTCATCTCCGTGGTTCTTCCGTGGGAGTAAGGAGGAGACCAGGCAGTTGCCCCACAGACACTGAACACGCCTCATCTGCCAGTTCTCTGTTAGTTTCATTTAAATGAGTTTTTCCAGGGCAGCTCCCTCACCTAGAGTACTTTAGCTCAGTGGTGCTCAACCTTCCTGAGGCTGGGACTCTAATGCAGTTCCTCAGGTTGGGATGAGTCCTATTTTTCTACTGTTCTGAATCTTATTGTAAATATCTGATATGTGAAGGGACCTCAATCCACAGGTTGAAAAACACTGCTTCAGAATGTTGATAACCCATATGTAATGCAAGGAGCAGCTGCTTCACAGGCCCTGGAGTTTTGTTAGAAACACACTCTCGGGCCTCAGCTCAAAAAGTCCAATAAATAATCTACATTTAAGGATACCTCAGTTAACCCACAGGGCACTCAAGGTGGGGAGGTCAACTGTTTCCTAACGTTGTTTCCAGACTTGCCCACTTCTTATGTCTGTTTCCTAAAATATGGTTGGAAGATCACATGCTTTTCAAAAATGTTAATACTTTAAAGTATTCGTAAAGGGTATGTTTTAGAATCTATAAATTTCAGTAACTGTTAATTCTGGAGTCTGAAAAGAAGCTAATATAAGTGATTATTATCAGCTGGCAAGTTTGAAAAGTCTGCCCTCCAGAAGTACAATTTGGTGTGTATGCATTGACAATTACTAGAAAGATTTTTTTTTTGTTGTTGTTTTTTAGCTATGTCCAAGTAGCCTAGCATAGGTTTGGATTTGTATAATGAAGGATGAGCTTGAAATTCTGATTCTCCTGCTTCCACTTTCCAAGTACTGTGATTGCGGTTACATGCCCCCAACCCTGGAGTGTAAACCCAGGCCTGTGTGCATACGAGACAGGTTCTCCTGAACTCACTCTGTAGACCAGGCTGGCCTTGAACTCAGAGATCCGCCTGCCTTTGCCTCCCAAGTGCTGGAACTAAAGGCTTACTCCTCCACTACTATCACCTGTTTGTTTGTTTGTTTGTTTGTTTGTTTTAAAAGATTGATTAAACTGGTCTGGAGTGCAGTCCCGGCATCAGATTTAAATTTCTCCCCAGGTGATTCCCAGGCACGTCCAAGGTGGAAAAGAACCCTACAGAGAAACATACTGGCACCTTCCAAAATTGTGTCAAAGTTGGGTGAGAAAAGCAGGAGAAGCTAGGTCCCCACAAACAGAACAGTGGAGCCTGAATCCATGGCTTAGCATCTTCCTTTGTCCTCCTTGCTGAGCTTATCCGGGAGACCAGGCTTTTGAGGCCATGAGAAATAGCTGCAGAGGTGCCTGCCATGGCAGCCCTGCTTTCTCAATCCCACACTGGCAAGTGCTGAGTGACTTAAGGGAAAACAAGAGTCTGTTTGAAATTGTGACTGTTTGGAATCTTGGCTAGGAGGTTCCAGTAATTATACCTCACCACCAGTCCTACCCTGCCCTGCCCTGCCCACAGTATTGGTAACTTACTCCAAGACCAGAGCTGTGCTGAAGGTTGCCCTGTTCAAAAGGGGCCTGGCAGCCAAGGACAGTGCTGGGCCTGTGCCTTTGCTGCAGGTGGCTCTGCAGCTCATTTCAGGTCACCATCGCTTAGTAAATAGAGGTAACCTTTCTTTCCCCATCCTACTGACAAAGAACAGTTGAGCAAACGGGGAAACTGGACAGCCGGTAGGCCTGCACTGTGAGAGAAGCCACTAGCTTGATTCACGTGGGGCAGGGGGTGGGGGACGCACAGGTTTTTTTTTT
>NW_022196898.1:56167139-56197122 GCF_008632895.1 Mastomys coucha | reverse complement strand
CTGGTGCTGCTTTTGCTTGGTCTGTGGCTGTTGCTGGAAGCACTCCATCCTCAGGCTTACGTTGAAGGTTTCTTGGCCCTCCCCTAACTGCTGAGGTACAGCGACCTGCTGCCTTCCCTCTGGTTGTCCCATTTGATTATTACATTTCGGGACAGTGTTCTGGTGAAGAGGGCAGGGCTCAGGAAGAACAGTGCCTGTTCTCGAGGTGGGAGAAGCATAGTGACCCCCTCTGCATGAGGGGGTGTGGCCAACACCTTGGGTGTTTGATTCACAGCCTTAGATGGCCAAATCATTTTTAGTGAGAGCAGTTGCTGTTTCCTAAGGAATTTGGGCATGTTTCCTAAATGAAGGAGATTTTGGGATCTGCCTCACATTCAGTGAGAAGCTGTGCCCCAGATGGAGTGTGGGACATTGACACAGGAAGAGCTAGCTGCCTTGGGGAACTTGCAGTCCACAGGAGGAGGCTGGGGAAAGCAGAGTAACAATTAAAGGGTTGGTGCTAATATGGGGGATTCAGAACTGTTGAAAACCTTGCTTCCATCCCCTGGTAAGACAGGCAGTTATAGACACATCTATTGTGAATTTAAAAAGTGTGTGTGTGTGTGTGTGTGTGTGTGTGTGTGTGTGTGTGAAAGCCAGCAGCTCATACCCTTCACAAAACATGTAGTAGGTTGGTGCAGGAGAATCCTGAGTTCACAACAGTGCTTTAAATAACAAGGGGAGGTTGTGAGGTGTACAGACTCCACAGGGAGCCAGGTCCGCAGAAATGGAGGCTGTGAGTCCGGGGAGAGGAGAGGATGAAAGAGAAAAGGTTTGAGGTAAATGTGGGCTTAGAGAGACTGGAAAGTTTGGTGTGACAGGACGTGACAGGGTGCAAGTGCTGGGAGATAAGGGAAACTGAGGCCAGCTAGTGAAGGGCCTCAGATGACAGGTTCAAGGATTTGGCTGAAAACCACTGGGTACCTGACCTGCAAACGTACAGACGGTGCTCAGTGACTGGGATGAGGGAGTAAGAGGAGTCAACTGCTGGGTCAAGCTTGATTCTAGAACTTTCTGGGGATAGGAAGGGGCTTGGGATATTTCCCTGGGCAAGCTTGATATCCCTTGGAAGCTTGAGCTGCTTTCTCCTGAGTCTTGTCTCATAGAAGTCTACCCTGATGTTGGGAAGGGGTCAGGAAGGTCCCGCTGAGAAGCCATGGTGGACACAGGTAAGGAGGAGGAAGCTGTGCTTAGAGGGAAGATGCCAGCATTAAGGCTTCAGTACCAGGAAATCCACAGGATGACTCAGGCCTGCAGTCCCCAGACTTTGCTCTGCACTGTTGAGTGGGTGGGGGACTGAGGCTTAGCTGGAGGCAGGGCAGGCTTCCTAACAACCACTGCAAACCATGTGACCTGGAAATATGAGGGTGGGGGGAAGGTTTTGGACGGAAGGGTGTGTTGTTGCTGGTGGGACTTCAAGATGAAGGCTCTCATGAACTGGTTTGCCTGGCTTGGGTGGAGAACAGAATTGCCACCCATTGGCTGGGTAGGTAGATAGATCTGAATTAGGGGATCCACATAGGCCTGGCCCAATATAAGGCTGTGACCCTTGAAAATTATGTCAAACTCTGCATCTTACCGGAACATAAGTGAGCCTCTACATGGTCACATGGTACTTGATTGTTAATCTGGGGATTTATTTTGTTAATTCTTGGAAGCCAACAGTCTTACAGTGTTTAAGGGCTATATTCAGAATAGCCCACTTTCTGAGTCCGAGTGAGACTGCAGGTGATTGGAGAGTTCTGCTGTATTCGTGTTGATTTCTACGGTAACTTTCTGCGTGTTGCTCCTCTGGGTATATCATATACATCACATGATTAGGACCATCCTGTTTGTGTAGTTCTTCGAATCCATTCTTTCATCTCATTTTATGTTGTAAAGATTTTCATACAATTAAAGAAATTCTCCAAGAACAGTGTTTATGGTTGTATTTCATTGCGTTCATTTTAACATTCTCCTGTTGTTGGGCCTTTAGGTTTCCAAATTTTCTGTGGTACACATTGCAATATTGAACAACTTTGTGGATATTTTTCTGACAGCGCTTTTATTAAGAACAGACTTGTGATTCCCATGCCCTGAGGAAATCCCTATAGGCTGCCATGAGGCTTTCTGGGTCCCTCTACCTTCCTGAGCGGATTCAGAGAGATAGAACCTTTTCTTTTTCTCTTTCTCTTTCTTCCAATGTGTATTTCCCTTCCCTTCTCTCAGGAAGCTGAGACTTACAACTTGTACACCCTGGAGCTTTTTCTTTAAACTCTAATAAAATTATTTTTGAGTTAAAAAATAAAAAGACTCATTAGAAGTGGGTTACTGGGTCAAAACAGTGAAACTTATTGAGATACTTGATTATATTTTGCTAAACAGTTCTTAGATTATATTAGTATTTATGGCCACATAATGCGTGTCCCAGTTCAGTACACTGTCACCTATATCCGATGCTTTTAGCAGTTCTTGTTTTGATTTTTAAACATAATGGCGTAAGAATAAGGTATCTCCTTGTTCTATTTTAGTCTGATTCTCTGTGAGCTGGATCATCCCCCCCCCCCCAATTCTCCCAAGTTTATGGAGGCCACTTGTAGGGTTTTTTTTTTTTTAATTTGCATTTTCATCTTTTTTTTTTTTTTTTGCAAGTCTAGGGGTTGCTTTCGCATGTAAGGCCAAGGGATACTGTCACTGAGCTCACACCCCCAGCCTAAGGCAGTAGTTTTTAAAGTTTGTTTAGTATAGTGGACAGGAGACTCCCTGGAGGCCGCATCAGATGCAGAAAGAGAACAGGGATCAGGACCCTGAGTTCCTGGTGGGGAGAGGACGGGAAGCATATAGTGGAGCGACCTGAAAGCCAGCTGCATAGACAACTTTAGAGCAGCTGTGTGAGAAGGCAAAGACCCCCCCAAGGGAGAGGATGGGGAAGGGACCCATTGCTGCTCATAAAGGTAATCGCTTTCAGTGAATTTTCCCTTCACAGGGTTCCTTTAGGCAGACTGCCCCTGGGAGACAGGAATGCTTGTTTGAGACAACCCAATTTCACTTAACCCACAAGGAGAATCAATGAGTCGGCAATAGTGATCCCAGGCCAAAGCAATCTTACACGAACACTGATTGGATAGTGACTTACAGGCCAGGCACGATTCTAAGCACTTACAATTACCTCATCTATCTTCATCAGAGCAGGGTAAGAGCTAAAGTTACCCTGTAAAACCCAGTGAGAAGTTCACCATCGGTCAGGAAGTAGGTGGAGATGTCTGAATTTGAACCTAGGCATTCTGGCCAGTCTAACCTCAACATAGAAACTAATGTGGGATGGTGAAGCAGCTTTGAAAGGCACACCCTGCCTACCAATGTCTGACAGGAGATAGACTCAGGTGGGAATGTGGAGAATTCAGGGGCAGGGCTTCTGCTTAAAACGGGCTCTGGGACCCTAATAATACCTACCTGACTTTGTGCCAGGCATTGTGCAAAGGGAATTTACCTTCAGTCCTCAGTAACTCCTTTGGATGAGGGTGTTTTCATTACCTCATCCCGTCTTACCGATGAGGAAGCCGACACACTGAAATCCCCAAGACCAAAGGGCCAAGCCAAGGCCAACCCTGGTCGGAAGGCTGCCCACGTGGCGTTAAGGAACAGGGAAAATGCTGGGGGCGTGGCCAGGGGCAGGAGGCGTGGCCGACCGGGGCGTGGCCGCGGATTTGGCCGGGCCTGGGGTAGGCGAGCTTGGCGCGCAGCCCGGAAGATCCCGGCGGGGTCGCACCTGTTGCGTGACTCCCCCGTAGCCCGGCTACGGGAGCCGGATCCCTAATTGATACCCAGAAAGTGGTGAAAGAACCCTAGGCGAATTCCGGGTCCGGTTTTCTGAGCACGTGGCCGGTTTCCTCTTGAGTGCGGGCTTGGGGTCGCGACTCCGGGGTCTCCTGAGGTCACTCTGGCCTCTGAAGTCGGCGGGAGTCCGCCCCCGGCCAGCTGGCCATTTTGAAAAACTGCCTTCCTTCTCGCTTCTCAGTGCGGGTGCAGGGGCCAGTGGCGCGACTTCGCCCCGCTGGGGGGTCTTCTCCCTTCCTCAGCCGGGCTTCCTCGTTGTGCAGACTTTCGTAGGCTGCCTTCCTGGTGCCACTCGGGACTCGGGCAGCATGGCCTCAGGTAAGTGTTTGGCCCGTGTGTGGGTGATAAAGGGACTCCAAAGCAGAGGTGCCTGGGTCGGGTGATAGAGGGTGGGGGTCTTGGCAATGCCTGCAAGACCTAGGGGATGTGAACAGCCCCTAGAAGGGTCCAAGGAAGCAGACCTTGCGTGTGGAGGCAGAGCGACAGGTCAGAGTAGGCTTGGGGTCTTTCTCACCGACCTCAGACAAGACCCTGCCTCCTGCTCTTCCTGTCTTCCTAGGAGGCAGCTTCTGCCGGTCAGTGGAATTTTCCCAAGACAGGCCCCTCCCTCCTGGGCTCGAATTCTCAGTTCTGCCTCCTCCCGGAGCTGGGCTGTCCCTAGAGCAGGGGTCAGATGGAGAAGAAAAGGGGGTGGGGGGGCTCTGCCCCAGAGGTTGGGTTTTCTTGAGTACGCTTGCTCCGTCCCTGGAGGAAATGGGCTTTGAGCTTAAAGAAGCTCAGGCGGTTTTATTCTTGCCTATTATTTTTCTCTCTGGCTGCCTGGACCAGCTTAGCCTGGACTTTGGCTTCTTTGCCTTGAAGCTTTGGCAAGGGATGAGGGTTCCCGAGGTGGGGTGAGGGTGGTAAAGAGCTGAGAGCTGGTGCTGTTCCATCTGTTTTCTTCTGCACTCCCACCCCAGTCCTAGCCACCATCAGACCCGGCACTCTAGAGACTGGAGTGGGAAGGGAGGGATGAGGGGCAGGATGGAGGCCCCACTCCCCGAGGTTGCCTAGACAACATCAGAAATCGTGGCCAGGGCCTCTTCCGCCTGCGGGGCGCTGCTTCCTGCATCAGTCACTCCCGCTGGGGGCGGGGCGGAGGAAGGGGTTGGATGTGGGAGAGCTTGGCCCCAGCCGGTGAGGTTCCTCCGCTGTCGCCTTGGCCCCAGCCATGGCATCCTATCCTGGCCCAGGCAAATCCAAGACCAAATATCCCTTTAAGAAGCGGGCCAGCCTGCAAGCTTCCGCTGCCGCTCCAGGTGAGAGTTCTTGGCTTCAGGCATGGGTTCCCCCTCCTTCTGTCCAGGCCACTGAGTGCCTCTGAGAGGGGCCCCCTTCTGCAGCACCCTCTCTGCAATGATGCCTCTCTACTTCGGTTCCAGGGCTGACTGGCTGGCCTGGTGGCGCAGGGAGAGAAGTGGGAGGGGGTGCTTGAGATTTCCATGTCAGGGATGCTGTCCTCCTTAACAAGGAGTGGGTGTGGATGTGGGTGCAGAAGGGTGTATATACACACACGTGTCTGCTCGTGCAGATGCTAAGACTGCGTGTGAAGTGTATATGAATGGAGTGGGGAGGGTGTGGGACTGACTGCGGACTGGCTACTCTGATTGGTGCCTGTGCCAATACCAGGCAGGCTCAGGCTGTACTTGTCTTTACTTATTCTTTCCAAAACCCTAGATCTAGAACTCCCTCGCTGGTGAGTGGGGGGTGGTGGGCGTCTGACATATGGGGTCATGCATTGCTAGCACATACACCAGAGCTAGGGCTCTCTTGCCTGTATCCCTTCTGTTTGCTTGTTCCTGGTCTGTGCTGTGAGTCTCTTCAGGAGAGTGGGGAGTCCTTGAGATGGCTGGTGGGCTGTGTACACTGCATCCTTTGGTTCGGCTTCCTCATGGGCCTGAGTGGGCATCTCTGCACCGTTTGCAGCGCGTTGTGTGGCCCATCCTGGTGAGGACTTACCTACTAGAGTTTGCGCTTCCAGGCATGTGAGTGTCTGTAGCTCTCCAGTCTAAGGGCTAAAAGAAAGACCTTTGGGTGCTTGATTGGATGTTATTAACCCTTTATAGCTGCCTGTATTTACACCCTCACTGGCCGCCTCTGGGCTATTCTTATACTGCTGAATATGCTTGTCTGGGCTTTGTACTGTGCTGAGATATATTCTCTGTGCTCTGATCTGTCTTCTAGGTGTATGTATGCCCCGGGGCTAGCTCTGTGCTGGTTACTCTGTTGCCGAACCAGAGACCCTTAGGTGCTTATGCTATGAGAGCATCTTGTCCTTGGGGTCAAGGCCTAGTGAGACAGTCTTAATAAGGAGTGAGGGGGCTCCGAGTCAAGATGATTGACTAAGCACCGGAATCCTGGAGCTGATGGAGTGGTCCCCTTTGGCTTTTGCCTGTATATGTATATATGTGGTACAAGGCCAGGGAGATGGATCCTGGCCTAGGAGAGTGGAAGTTATTGCCTGTGTTTTGCCTCTGGTGAGTCCCTAGCCGTCTTTTACAGACTAGGAGGATGTTCCGGCTGCTGGAACTCTTCCTGCTCGCCTAGCTCTTCCGTGTAGGTCCAGGGCTATCGGATAGGAAAGGGTTTAAAATGAGGGATTTGTCTTCATTTCTGCAGCTCTGGGGTCTGCCTTTGGGGACTTAAGAAGTGGTGGGTGGCTTGGTATAGTGATACACACCTGTATTTGGGAAGCTGAGGCAGGAGGATCAGGAGTTCCAGGCATGCTTAGACGCTTAGTAAGATCTTGCCTGGAAGTAAAAATAGAAAAGAATGAGGATATAGCCCAGTAGTAGAGGACTTGCCTAGCTTACACAGGACCTCAGGTGTGATCCCAGGAAATCCAAAGCCCCCAAATGGTCTGGAGCTGTGTCTAACAAGGCTCCGGGTTCCTTTTTGGTTGGTTGGTTTTTGAGACAGGGTTTCTCTGTGTAGCCTTAGCTGTCCTGGAACTCACTCTGTAGACTAGGCTGGCCTGAAACTCCCAGAGATCCATCTGGCCCCTGCCTCTGCCCTACTGAGTGCTGGGATTAAAGGTTTGTGCAGCTACCACCCAGCCTCGGATCTGAACCCTGGGTTGGGTGATCAGGTTCCGACCTTTGCTTCTTCCTCCTAGTCTGCTCTCTTGTAAGGGAGAAAGAAGTAACATCACTTCATTATCTCTACAGAGCTCCTTTCTCCTCGGTGCTCTTTCACTCTTACCAGCCCTGACCCTGCCCTGGGCTCAGAGACCCTCTCACCCTCCTCACTGAAGGGTCTCCATGTGGGAAGTGTTTAGAGGGTCCCAGGAATTCCTGACTGCAGTCCCGTGGGCTTGGGGCTCTAACCTAAGCTTTATAGAATGCTCGTAGGACATTCCCCAGTGAGTCCTGGGGCTGCAGCCAGGTAGGACAAGGCTACTTCTCACCCACTGATAGCCTGTGTCCAGAGGTTAAAACAAGCAAGTAAACAAAAGCAGAGTCCCGTGTGCCTTCCAAATGCGGTTCCCATATCCCAAGGTGCTCTTCCTGAACAGGTTGTCCTCACCTGTCTTACAGCTCTGTAACTAGCTCCTACCCACATTAGACCAGTGCTCCAACTACCAGCCAGCTCTGTGTAGCAAAGACCTTGTCTCTCTTGGAGAGTCCATAGTCAGGGCCCAAAAGACAGTGGTGGGCAGAGGAAGCTGGCCTGACGCTGCAGGGCTCAGGGGAGGATTGCTGGTCTCCCTCTGTGTGTCTCCTCCTACCCTTTGGCCAGCCAGGCTGTGTCCACTTTCTGTCCCCTAGGGCTGTGGTTTTAAGGAGACTTGGCCCCTCCCCTGCCAGGCTGCCTTGGCCACATCAGCTTGTCTCGTTTCTCCCTATTGAGACCCTGGATCCGGGTGGCTTCACTGGCACGGAAGAGGTTAAGGCCCTGTTAGAGTTCTCATCTCTCAACTCCCAGCTCTTTCTCTGGATTTCTGAACTCCCCTGAACTCTCCCAGCCCCCTACTTGTGGCCATCTCAGGGTCTCCCCCCGCTTATAGCTGCACTTGGTACAGCCCATGCCAGCCCCTGAGCTGTCCTGGGGGACTGGCTGCAGCTTTACAAGGCAAACAGGCAGGCAAGGGGCGCAGGGCTGCTGACCAGAACACTCTTGAACTCTGCAGGTAGCGTTTCAGTAGGGACCAAGGCAAGTAGGTAGTTGGGTTCTGATCTAGGGTAAGCACCTCTCTTTGTCCAGTGTTGGGACCGTACCTGGAGTACTTAGGAAGTGGGTACAGAGACCTTAAGACACAATGCCTAGATAGAGCCTCTGCGTCCTTTTCTAAGCCATAGTGGAGGTGGGGGAGAGGGTTCTGGAGAGATGGGTCTTCTACAGCTGGCTGGAAGAACCAAATGGTCTATGGGAGCTTCCAGCAAAAAGAGGCTGAGACTGGGAGGTTCTTTCCTGGTGGGCTAGGAGCTTAGGCAGCCCAGGACACTAGCAGCTTCTGACCTTCAGTGTTAGCCTTGTGGTAGAGTCCATGAAGAGGTCTGCCCTTGTTGGAATACAAAAAAACCCCTGGCTTCCAATTCTCCCTTCCCCAGGGCCCTCCATGAGGCCTCCAGCTTTGATCCTAAGGCCTCCAAGTGGCACAGACTGTGGCAGCTCCCTTTGGAGGGTCAGCTAGTTGTGGGACGGGTAGCCTGGGATTTGTCCTCATCTTGACAGCTCCGGGGTCCTAGAGAGAGAACAGGTCTCCAGTGGGAGACAGGGTTCCTTGCCAACCAGGTCTTCTTTCTTGAGAGTTGCTTCTCAGGTCAGAGCTGGGTGGCTGCTCTACTTTGCCTGTGCCTTGCAGGTCTAGGAAAGCAGGCAGTGGTTCTGTTCATCTCAGTGAAGGACCTATTAGGCCAGGGTAAATCTGGCCCTGGGTTAATACCCTAGAAGTTGATGATCCTTAGTGTGGCCACTAGTCCTGAATGAGTGCCTGGTGTGTGTGTGTGTGTGTGTGTGTGTGTGTGTGTGTGTGTGTGTATACACGTGTACATATATATCCCTTTTTGGAAAATGGTCATAGGCAGATAAATTCCCTTGCTCCAAGGGAGTAGGCTACTCCTATCTCAAGTTCTTATTGCAGAGTTGACTGGATCCATTTGCTCCATAGGCAGGCCCAGGACCTCATCCCTGAGCCTGGAGTGGTGAAGGGCCTCTGTGTAGATGCAGATGAATACTCTTAGGAGCCCCACGTGGTTGGCTCTTCTGTCTCAGTAGAAGTATTGTCCAAATGTCTAGGCCTTGGCTTTTAATAGGGTCTGACCCCAGGATGGGAAGGGGCTCTTGGCTTTCAGAGGTACCCAGGCCTTGTCCCTCCTCCCCTTGACCTTGGCACCACTGTCTCTGCAGAAGCTCGAAGCGGCCTGGGGGCCTCTCCACTGCAGTCTGCCCGATCCCTGCCAGGCACTGCCCCCTGCCTCAAGCACTTCCCGCTTGACCTTCGCACGTCTATGGATGGCAAATGCAAGGAGATCGCTGAGGTAGCATCCTTGTACCTCCTCACCTCAAACTCTACCTCTGTTGCTATACCTTCTACCTCAGCCACCTCTCGTCTTGGGACATCCTCTTATCAAGCACTGTCCCTAATGCTAAGCCTTTCCTGGGAACCCTGGCTCCTACCCTCACCCTTCGCCCAGGCTCTGCAGGGGATGACAGGGGCAGAGGACTTGAAGGCCACCTGACCTTTCTTCCTTTTCCTCACTGGTACCAGGAGCTGTTCAGCCGCTCACTGGCTGAGAGTGAGCTCCGTAGCGCCCCTTACGAGTTCCCAGAGGAAAGCCCCATCGAGCAGCTAGAGGAGAGGAGACAGCGGCTGGAGCGCCAGATCAGCCAGGATGTCAAGTGAGCCTGCCGCTGCCCCTTCCTGTTGTCTCTTTGAGGTCTGCCTGGAAGGCAGCAATAGAGCACATTCTTTAGAGCCCGGCTACTGCTGGATCCATCTACCTGTAGGCTCCGAGTCTACTGGATAACTTACTTCTGGAGTTGTTTTCTCATCTGTGAAGTGGGGTGAGAACAGCCCAGGGTCTATAGGTCTGCCTGTAGACCACATGTGACAATATGTGGATAGAAGCTGGGACCTGAATGCTGCAGCTACTGCTCTTGCTCTACCAGATTTTACTTTTCCCACTTTTAGGCTGGAGCCAGACATTCTGCTTCGGGCCAAGCAAGATTTCCTGAAGACGGACAGCGACTCAGACTTACAGTAAGAAGGGCAGAGGGGCATGCACAGATGATACAGGGATGGGTCTGCACCATGGCTGTCTCTGACCTTTGTTTTATCTTTTTCCTATAGGTTGTACAAGGAGCAAGGAGAGGGACAGGGTGACAGGGGTCTTTGGGAACGTGATGTGGTACTGGAACGGGAATTTCAGAGGGTCATCATCTCTGGAGAGGAGAAGTGTGGGGTGAGAGTGGAGTGAAACCTTAGGTTTCTACCCATATGCTCTAGAGGGTTCTGGCCCTGGGCAGTGGGAGCCGGAGAGGGTATTTCTTTTTCTGGTGCCTGGAATGGCAGAGGCTGTGGGCTCACTAATTCGCTGGGACCTGAGAAGGCTGGATGTTCCTGGGTTTGAGGCCTTTGGAGCTGGGGGTAGGCAGTGTGAGGTCTGGGCATGGCCAGAGGCAGGGAGGTGAGTGTGAACATGAGTGAGCACAGAGACCAGAGAGAGTGACCGCTTGTCCTTGTCTTCAGGTGCCATTCACGGACCTCTTAGATGCAGCCAAAAGTGTGGTGCGGGCACTTTTCATCCGGGAGAAGTACATGGCCCTGTCACTGCAGAGCTTCTGTCCCACCACCCGCCGTTACCTGCAGCAGCTGGCTGAGAAGCCCCTGGAGACTCGAACCTATGAACAGAGTCCTGATACACCTGTATCTGCTGGTGGGAGCTCCCATCCCTCTCCAACCCCAACTGTCCTGAGTGTCTAGGCTTGGAGCCTAGGCACTTCTGCCCTGTCTGCATCTCCCCCACCTCTGACCCCAGGCTCCTTCTAGCTTCTTGACATGCAGCAGAGTGGAGGGTGGGGACCATAGCTACTCTTTGTGGGCTTCTGGCACACCTTGCCCTTTATGGAGCCCACAGACTGGGCAGCTACTGGCCTTGAAGCTCCCTAGCCCTGATTCTTCCTTTCCTCTTTGCAGATGCCCCGGTGCATCCCCCTGCCCTGGAGCAGCACCCGTATGAGCACTGTGAACCAAGCACTATGCCTGGGGACCTGGGCTTGGGTCTGCGCATGGTGCGTGGTGTGGTGCATGTCTACACCCGCAGGGACCCTGATGAGCAGTAAGTGAGGTGTCATGTGTGTTGGGGTACACCATATAGAATAATGCATTGGCTTGGGAGGAGCCGGAGGACTTGGCTTGCTCTCCTCACTGGAGCTTCCTGTGTGCTAGCTGTCCAGAGGTGGAGCTTCCGTACCCTGACCTACAGGAGTTTGTAGCTGACGTCAATGTGCTGATGGCCCTGATTATCAATGGTCCCATGTAAGTTTCTACCTGTCCATTCAGCTCATCTCACAGCCCAGATTCTCTTGCCCCAGCCCAGCCCTGCCCTGCCCTGCCCCACCCTGCCAGAGACAACTGTCACCTTGTCTCCTGCCACTCCCTGGTCAACCGACTCCTAGTTGGCTAGCCTGCTCTGCGTGCTCCTGCCCTCAGCTAACCCAGGAGCATCCACCCGAGCTTCTCTCTTCTCTCCTCTTGTCTAGAAAGTCCTTCTGCTACCGCCGGCTGCAGTACCTGAGCTCCAAATTCCAGATGCACGTTTTGCTCAATGAGATGAAGGAGCTCGCTGCTCAGAAGAAGGTGCCGCACCGGGACTTCTACAATATCCGTAAGGTGGGTCCTCAGCTCGTGGCCTCTGGGTCCTGGCCCTCTTCTCTCCTCCAAAGACTATGCTGTGTCTCTCCCACTGCCCCTAGCATCCAATATGAGAGCCCTGTTATACCTACTACTTGGACAATGGACCCTTCCTTTAAAAGTGAAAAATTTATTCCATTTTAATGTAATTTTTTGTAATTAATGTCATTTAATGTAATAAAAATTTAAATAAAATTTAAAAATAAAAAATAAATTTTTATTACATTTTAATTAATTTTGTGGATGTGGATGGTGGACAAGTGGAAGCAGAGGAAAGCTTACCAGGAGTCATTTCTCTTCTTCTACCATATGGGTCCTGGGCCTTGACTTTCTCAGGTTTAATGGCAGGCGCCTTTACCAACTGAGCCGTCTCTCCCAAACTTTGCATTTGTATATGTGGGCATATGATGTGTGTGCACATGTATATGTGTGCATGTTTGCAAGTATGTGGTTTTGTGTGTGTGTGTGTATGTGTGTGCATGCCTGTATAGATGTGTAGTAGGAGGCCAAAGTTGACATTGGGTATCTTCTCCCTTATGTACTGAGGCAGAGTTTCTTACCTGAACGCAGACTTTGGTCAGTAGTGCTAGCCAGCTTATCTTTTGTATCCCCTGCCTTCCTCCTATTAAGATTGTGGGCAGACTGCTGCGTATACTTGGCTTTTATGTGGGTTCAGTGGATGCCAACTGCAGTCCTCATGTTTGCATAGCAAACAAACACAGATGGCTGAGCCATCTCCCCGGTCCCAAGGCTTACCCTTTGTTGGACACAGCAGCCCTTTTCCACTGCAGGTGGACACGCACATCCATGCCTCGTCCTGCATGAACCAGAAGCACCTGCTGCGCTTCATCAAGCGGGCAATGAAGCGGCATCTGGAGGAGATCGTGCACGTGGAGCAGGGCCGTGAGCAGACGCTGCGAGAAGTCTTCGAGAGCATGAACCTCACTGCCTATGACCTAAGTGTGGACACGCTGGATGTGCACGCGGTCTGTCCCATGGGACGGCTGGGGTGTTGGTCGGCACTAGGGTCAGGGATCAAGGGTGACTTAGGCCTTTTCATCTCCTCCAGGACAGGAATACCTTTCATCGATTTGACAAATTCAATGCCAAATACAACCCTATTGGGGAGTCTGTCCTCCGAGAGATCTTCATTAAAACTGACAACAAGATTTCTGGGAAGTACTTTGCTCACATCATCAAGGTATGGAGATGATTCTCCCCTGCTGAGCCAGAGCCCATGTGTTAGGAGAGCTCAGGGGACAGGAGAAGGGAGGTGAGAGGCCTGATGAGACATGGGGGTACACAGGGCAGGGAGGAACCTAGATGTCATTGCTTCTGGTGTCTAGGAGGTGATGGCAGACCTGGAGGAGAGCAAATACCAGAATGCAGAGCTCCGGCTGTCCATCTACGGGCGCTCGAGAGACGAGTGGGACAAGCTGGCACACTGGGCAGTGAATCACAAAGTGCACTCTCCCAATGTCCGCTGGCTGGTGCAGGTGCCCCGCCTCTTGTGAGTGTCCCTTAGAGTGGGAGGAAGCTCCCTAGCTATGTACGAGGGATTAGGGCATGCCTCCTGCCCTATTGGGATGGCCCCGCCTTCAGTCACCAAGCTAGGCACTCTGAGTATCGGGAGAGGCCAACCCACAGTCTGTCCAGCCTGGTTTGTCTGGATGTCACACTCTCCAACTGTGGTTCAAATGCACTTTGGTGCATTTCTCATGACAGCTGTGACTCTTACTGGCCTTGACCTGCATATGTTTGTGGCCTGTCTCCCTGCAGTGATGTGTACCGCACCAAGGGCCAGCTGGCCAACTTCCAAGAGATGCTGGAGAACATCTTTCTGCCACTGTTTGAGGCTACTGTGCACCCCGCCAGCCACCCGGAGCTGCACCTCTTTCTGGAGCATGTGAGCGGTGGTGTGGGCTGGGCTGGGGCAGGATGCCTGGGCTTGGGCCCAGTGTGGCTCTAGGCCTGATCACCAGCACTTTGCCAGGTGGATGGTTTTGACAGCGTGGATGATGAGTCCAAGCCAGAGAACCACGTCTTCAACCTGGAGAGTCCCCTCCCAGAAGCTTGGGTGGAGGAGGACAACCCTCCCTACGCCTACTACCTGTATTACACTTTCGCTAACATGGCCATGTTGAACCATCTGCGCAGGTGCTTACTCCAGGGGTGCCAAACCCCTGCTTGCTGTGCTTTGAGCACCCTGAGCTAAGGTCATTAGTGCCCCGACACACCCATTCCTCCAGCATCCAGACTAACAGGCTCTTTCTCTGCCCTTAATTTTTCCATCCTTCCCCGTAAGGATCTTTCCCTGTCTCCTCTCCTAGCTCCCCACTGTCACTCACCAGAGGGCAGGCGTACAAGTGATGTGGGGTCTGGGGTCAGTGAACTTAGGCGTACCCAGGTCCTGCAGCTGACTCTGTCTTCATACCCCTCAGGCAGAGAGGTTTCCACACATTTGTGCTGAGGCCGCACTGCGGGGAGGCTGGGCCCATCCACCACCTGGTATCAGCCTTCATGCTGGCCGAGAACATCTCCCACGGGCTGCTTCTGCGTAAGGTCAGGGTCTACACCCCCAGCCTCCACATGCAGCTGTTTGCCTCTTCCTGATCCTCCTCCTCCCCAGCCATGAGATCAGATCCCTCCTTCCCAATATAATTAGCTCTTCCCACCCATCCTCTAGATGGGGAGCCCAGCCCAGGATTCATCATTCTTATGTGAGATCTAGCCTGGACCACCCCCTTTCCCCTAAGCCCTAGAAGCAGCATGCATGCCCTCCCAGCATTCAGACTGCCTGACAAGTCCTTCACTCCTCCCACCTGCCCAGGCCCCCGTCCTGCAGTACCTGTATTACCTGGCTCAGATCGGCATTGCCATGTCCCCACTGAGCAACAACAGCTTGTTCCTCAGCTACCACCGGAACCCTCTACCAGAGTACTTGTCCCGTGGCCTCATGGTCTCGCTGTCCACAGATGATCCCTTGCAGTTCCACTTCACCAAGGTCAGACCCAGGCCAGCGGGCAGCCAAGGGCGGAGATCTGGGGGTACTGGGTGTCTCTGGTTGGTGCTGCCCCCCTTGCTAGTGGAGCTTAGCCACTGTTTGCTAAGTCCTTAAAGGAGGGAGAGACTGCAGGGGCCTGATGTCTCCCTCAAGAAACCTGGCTTGTGCAGGAACCCCTGATGGAGGAGTACAGCATCGCCACCCAGGTGTGGAAGCTCAGCTCCTGCGATATGTGTGAACTGGCCCGTAACAGTGTGCTCATGAGTGGCTTCTCTCACAAGGTACAGTACTCAGCCTGCTTGGGGCTGGGTATCACCTTTCTCCCTTTGCGTTTGGGGTCCTGACCTTGTCCCTGTGATAGTTGGATCTACCTGCATCTCTGCCTGTTACCTATATCCCTGCAGGTGAAAAGCCACTGGCTGGGACCCAACTATACCAAGGAGGGCCCTGAGGGCAATGATATCCGCCGTACCAACGTGCCAGACATCCGAGTGGGCTACCGCTATGAGACGCTATGCCAGGAGCTGGCGCTTATCACACAGGCTGTCCAGAGCGAGATGCTGGAGACCATCCCAGAGGAAGTGGGCATTGTCATGAGCCCAGGGCCTTAGTGACCCTGGTCTATGCAGTGCTTGCCCCATCTCAGCGACTTGATGGTGTCTGTGATTAGACCCCTCCCACCTGATGTGGTCTCTGCATGTCTCCGTGCTATGTTTCTGTCTTGCATGTCTTTGACCATGTCTTGCCTCTGGGCCACCTCAGCGAAAGCAAGTCCAGGAATCTGCTTCCTTATTGTCTCGGCCCAGGTGGTACCTGATGGCTGAGATTTAAGAGTTGGCCCTGCTAGTGACCCGTCCCAGAATTGTCAGAAGTCTGGTTGTCCTATGGTGTCTTCAGTGTCCACGGGGGCTTAGGGTGGCTGTATGGGGCTGGCCCCTTGAGCCCCAGGAACCCAGGCTCTGCTGAGAGTTCAAATTGAGTTTCCCTTGTGTTTATGTGGCCGTGGGGCAGGAGGGGCTTATTTTATCTCTGCTGTGGCACTGGCTGCCCAGCCTCTGAAGTTCCAGTTGGTCTGTGCTGGGCAGAGCAGGAGTTGGGCTCGCTCATGGCCCTGGAGGCCTGTCCTGAGGGGCTGGCCCACTCTCCCTGCCAAGTCACTACTGCTCATCAGCCTCCCGTTCCTCCCTAGCCCACACGTTCCTTTGTTACCAGCTCCCTTGTACCCCTGTGGGAGGGGTTAGCTGCCCTGATCTGTCTCAGTTGGAGGCTGCTGCGGTTGCAAGGTCCTGGGACTGTCATTAGTCCCAGAGGTGGCACCTTCTCTGAGGGTTTCCAGGTCTTTGGCCAGGCCCAATTCCCAGCTAGCCTCTTGTGTTACGTTTTAGACCGAGGCCTTTGCTATGAAGAACAGTGTTTCATATGACCCATTTTTCCTAGTGCATGAGAAATAAAAAGATTATTTAATTAATGAGGCATGTGAAGATCTCTGTTGGCAGAGGGGGAGGAAGGGTGGCGGAGTGATCAGGCACTCTGGAGTACAATGTGGGGTGCTGTAGAACATCCAGTTTGCCCCTTCTGAAGAGATCATGAGGCTCCAGGTCCATGGTGTGTATTTTTGACACACCAGCTTGAAGGATGGCATTTTTCTTACCTTGTGCTTTCTGTACAGCCTCTTAGGGCAGCGTGGTAGATGGGAATATATGCCCTTACATGGCTGCCCGAGGCTTTTAGGGAGCCTGTTTAAAATGCTCTTCTCGGGTCCCTCCCTTGGGGATTCTGACACAAGGGTGGCAGATGTGATGACAGACATACCTGTCAGATTGTACTGCATGGAGCTGCTCGTGTTGGAATCCATTGCTAGCAATCCGCTTTCCACCCGTGCCTGTGATGCGATTTACAGAGCACCCTTTTGCCACTAAGGTGCCTAGAACCTGCTGCCAATGTAATGGAAGGGAGCAAAATGGGCCCTGGGCAGCACAGGGTTCTTACTACATAGGCAACAGATGCTTGCCACAGCTGCTGCTGGATGGAGAGGGAATAGGGGCTGCCTGCCTCAGAAATGCAAGCCTGTTTGATGAGAGCCTGGCTGGGAACCCAAGGAGGTGGCTATCAGGCCCCACCTCTACCCCTCATCTCCCACTCCCAACCCTTGACTCTGAGCAGGCAGGAAGGCCTTAGACTGTAGCAGGCACCCCAGAGACCCTCATCTGTGTGCCTCCTGCTGGCTCCTAGCCAATTAATTTTTCCCATTGATGTATCTTAACTGAGTGCTGGAGTTAGGACACAAGCAGAAGGCTGTACAGAACAAAACTAGTTTCTGCCTAGGGAAATGGGCTGAGGGGACAGAATGGCCAACAACGGAACAGAGATGAGCACCATGTCTGAAGTTCTTCATGCCTCACTGGGCCTTGTCTGCTCTGCCCCCAAAACAGCTTTTCAAAGGTGATGGGCACTACTAACTTTTGGAAATCAAACAAGCTGGATTAAGAGATCCTTCTAGGCTGTTCCAAGAGGCCAGCATTGCCTGTCTACACCAGCACTGAGGATTTTGTATTCTTCACTGAATCTGTCAAAAGGTCAAATCCCTGCTTTCATTTTCCTGTCCAGCTTTTATCAGTTTGTGTTGAGATCCAGCCCTCAGCGCACCACTCACTAACAATGTTTCTTAGTCACCTCTCTGGTTTCATACCAACCGCACTTTGGTTTTTCATCGTTCAGACATTTCTCTTTTAAACATTCATCAAGAGTGAATCTTTTGAAAAACATCCTTTTTAAAGATTGAGTTTGTGGTGCTAGGGACTGAACACAGGACCTTTCATATACTAGGCTAGTGAGCTGTACACACAGCCCAGGAACAAATACTCTTTAAAAGGCAAGGAAGCTTTTCCTAGCTAAAAACAAAAGAAAACTTTACTCACTTCCATAATGGGTCACATGAACTTGCTGGCTGATGCTCCCAAGAGACACAGCCCATCCTCATCACCACATGCTCAAGTTCCTGCTTCCCAACTGCCAGAAGGGAGCATGGGTTCGCTGGTCATCACTGATGACCACAGAGCTAGAGAATGAACTCACTGCCAGGCTAACCAGGTACACATGGGCAGCTCCAGATGTGATTGATGTGCCGCTCACAAACCCAGGAGAACCAGGCAGAATAACCCACTCCTACCCTGCTGACTTGGTTTCATTGCACTGAAATCCTTTGATGGCAGCACGGACTATGAAAAATTAAGATGAGGGCTGGAGAGATGGCTTACTGATTAAGAGCACTCACTGTTCTTCCAGAGGCCCTGAGTTCAATCCCCAGCAACCACATAGTGGCTCACAACCATCTGTAATGGAATCTGATGCCCTCTTCTGGTGTGTCTGAAGACAGTGACAATGTACTCACATATATAAAACAAATCTTTAAAATTTTTTTTTTTTTTAAAAGAAAACTTAAGATGAAAACACACGGGAGGAAGATACTGAGATTCTTTTCCTGGGAATATAAAACAAAAACATGTATAAATAAAATGCCTTGGGAGAAAAGATTTCTTAAAAGGGGACTTTGAAGTTACAGGAAAATAGGAAGCAAAAACCCTCTTCTTGCTACAGTTTTACCAAGCATTTGCTTATGACCTACATATCTGAGCTATATGTGTGCATGAACATATTTTACATATGTTTTCCTTCTAGTTTTTTTCTTCAAAAAGCCTTTTTGTTACATTTTGTGTGTATGTGTGTGCACACGCACACACACATGCATACATGTGTGCATCTCTGTATACTCATCATGGTGCATATGTGGAGGTCACTTGATCCTCTCCTTCCACCACATGGGCCCTGGAGATGTGTCAGGTTGTCAGGCTTGGCAGCCATCATTTACTGAGTCACCTTGCCATCCCCACTTCTTGTTTGTTTTTGAGACTGGGCCTCCTGTGCAGCTCAGGCTGGCCTTCCACACAACCGTCTTGGTGCAGAGGTTACTGATGTGTGCCACCACACACTAAGTTCAAGGGATTTTTTTTTTAAACCGAGATTTTGTTCTTATTAAATTTACATTTAAAATTATTAACACATTTTTCACATTTTGTTGTAATCATCTATAAATGTAAATTGTTATGTTTTGGTTTGATTTGGTTTTGATTTTTCAAGACAGGGTTTCTTTGTATAGCCCTGGCAGTCCTGGAACTCACTCTGTAGACCAGGCTGGCCTTGAACTCAGAAATCCGCCTGCCTCTGCCTCCCAAGTGCTGGGATTAAAGGCGTGCACCACCACTGCCCGGCTTATAAATGTAAATTTTATCGCTGTGCCCTGCCTCATGATGATTTACCACTGTAGCTTTTCTCTGTTAAGAATAACTAGGACTGGGCTTGTGAGATGGATCAGCAGGTAAAGAACATTGCTGGCAAGCCTAGCACCCTGTTTCAATGCTTGGGTTTTACATTGTAGAAAGTGAAAGATGATTCTTGAAAATTGCCCTCCGGGAACATGCACCATGGTATGTGCGTGTGTGCACATGCTCAAAATGTAAAAAGAGTAGTGAGTAAGCCTGGAGAGTGCGACTGGCTGTGCACTGTAGAGCCGTAACTCCTGGCCTTAGCTGTAGTCCTGATCTGTGTGTGTCACCGTGGGCAAGATACTCCCTTCTTTGTGCCTTCCAGATTCTTACCCATAATGATTTCCTCGTGCTGGACTGGCTTTAAAGCATTAGGTAAGATTCTAGTAAGCTTTAGCTTTGGTTTGCACAAGGCTTGAGATTCTCTCGCTAACCTACAAGCCCATAAGAGAATTGCCAGCGTTGAGATGTCTATTTCACTTAACGGGGTGAAGCAAAGCCCTTCCCTTGCTTGCTTGCCTTGCCAGACCTCTCATAAGGTCTCCTGCTAGCCCTTCCGTGTGACCTGCTTGGGGGCTGAGTGTGGACCCCTCCTGAGGAAGGCAGCACCTTCCCACCCTCCAAAAGGTTGACCTTGAACTCATGTAGTCCTGGCTGGGGCAGGATTTCTCCCTCATTTGCTGGTGAACTTTTAAAATCAATGCTTTAAAATGCCCCAAACATTGCATGCAAACGGCAAGAACCTCCCCCCTTGTGGCCCTTGGGCTAGCACAGACTGAAGTGCTAGGCACTGCAGCTGTAAATCCTAGCCAAGTAGACAGCAACCTGGGCTGCTATGCGGGCGCCCCCTCCTGGGGAGCCGGAGAGGAGCAGGTGGGGACATTTCTTGTGCTTATCCAAACCCTGTCACACTATTGCCTCCTGGGTAAATTTATTCAAGGAAAGTCCAATAGAACATTTAAACATTAACTCACGTTTAGCCTGATGTTCAATAATTCACTTTGTTTTCTATATTGGAGCAAAGTCGCTCAACTTGACCTTGCCTGGTCGATGACTAAGGGTAGGTGGTCTCTGCAGCATCTGGAGTTAGGGGTGACCCAGAATCCCTGGTTCTGGATGTAAACCTGTGGAGTGGGCTTTCAAAGCTCAGAGAAGGCTGGGGAGCTAGGACTTCGGAGGCTGTAAAATAAGAAAAGGAGAAAATGAAACTAACAAATGTTTAAGGAAATGCCTTCAGAAAATAGCATGTCAACTTCAATATTTGTTAATTTTAGTATCCCTACAAATGTCATCATATTTGGAAACAACTTGTAAACTGGATTTGGCAAACACTCCAGAATCCGCAGCATGACTATAGCCATAGCCAGTTCTAAACTAAAGGAGTTACTCATAGTCGGGTAACTTCAAAAGCAGCTTCAAAAGCGAGTCGAAGGAGCCCTTTCAGTTTAAACCAAAGACGAGTTCCAGCGAATGAAGACATGGGTATATTTGATTGTTGGCTACTCTTGGAGGGGAGGGTCTTCAGAATCAGCTCCCTGCCCCGCCCTCTTCCAGATAAGATTGGCTCACCCTCAGTCCAGCCCTCAGGCTGGTGTTTCCTCCTGGCTGGTCAAGTTGCAGCCTGGGTTCCTGATGGCAAAGCAGCATATGGATGGTTAGATGTCCATTTCTACTCTGCTCCTGAAAAACTGACCTGCTTGTGAGCCTATTAACTGGGCAAGCGAGCCCTGAAACATACAAGCAGGTAGAGGAGTAAAGCCCAGGATACCCCAACCTGGGACCCAGAGAGAAGAAATGAGGGCACTAGGGTATGTCTCTAGCACCCTGCACGCAGAGGCCTAAGTTCTTTCTGTGTGAATGTGTGCAGTGTACTACGGGCTGCTCCGCATGCCAGCCAGCATCACATTCCCATTCTTTCCTTTTTGATGCGGAGGTTCTCTCTCTATCCCAGGCTTGATTCACTATGTAGCCCTGGCTGGCTTTGAGTTAGCAACAATCGTTCTGCCTCCCTCAGCCTAGGTACTGAGATTTCAGGCATTCACCTCCAGGTCTGGCATTCTCCCGCCCCCGAAGAGAAACACTGGGTTCAGTGAGGTTGAGGAAGTGCAGAGCGGATCCCTCAGCCACTCTAGTGTGGCTCTTCAGGTCTGTATCTGGTTGGGGGCTGAAATTGTCTCTGAGAAGGGATGTTGTCCTGCCTCATCCTGGCATGAGTGAACTGGATGTGACTGGTAGCTGTGGGAGTGGAGAAGAACGTTTAGAGAGGCAGTTAAGATTTGTAGTTAAGCTAGGTGGTAGCAGTGCATGCCTTTAGTCTCAGCACTTGGGAGGCAGAGGCAGAGGCAGAGGCAGAGGCAGAGGCAGAGGCAGAGGCAGAGGCAGAGGAAGAGGAAGAGGAAGAGGCAGAGAGGGAGAGGCAGAGAGGCAGAGGAGAGGCAGAGGCAGAGGGATCTCTGAGTTTGAGGCCAGCCTGATCTACAGAGCAAGTTCCAGGACAGCTGAGGCTATACAGAGAAACTCTGTCTTAAGAAACCAAAACTAACTAACCAAACAAAAATCTGTAGTTAATGGCTGGAGAGATGGCCAAGTGGGTGACAGCACTGGCAGCTTGTCCAGACAACATGGCAGCTCACAATTGTCTGCAACTCCAGTTGTAGGGGATCCAACTTCTTCTGACCTCAGTGGGAACATGGTGCGCAGACATCCATGCAGGCAGAACACCCATGCACATGAAATAAAAATGATGAGTACAGTTAAAAAGAAAGATCAGTGGTTAGGGACTAGGAGCATAACAGCTGGTAAAGCACTTGTCCTTCAAGTACAAAGACCTAAGTTCAGTTCCCAGAATCCCAGTGCTGGGGAGGTGCAGGCAGGAGGCTCCTTGGGGCTCACTGGCCAGCTAGCCTAGCCTAATTGTCTCAAGTGAGGTAGACAATGCTCCTGAGGATTATATCTGAGGTTGTCTACTGGCCTTTAACATAGGCATATGTGTGTGTGTGTGTTTGTGTGTGTATGTGTGTATGCGTGTGTTTGTGTGTCTGTATGTGTGTGGGTGTTTTAAAAAACAGGGTGGCATAAGCAGCCACAGTGTCATGATTGGCTGGCACAGTCTGACAAAAGATTGAGAGCATGGATGCTGAGAGGTGGTGACAAGTCCAAATCCTCCCTTTCATAGGTAAGAGACCGAAAGCTCAGAGCCCATATATTTTTCCCCGAGAGCTCGTGTTAATAAGTGACAGTGTGTCAGCGTGTGTTAATGAGGTCACTGCAACAGAAACCTGGGATAACTTAAAAGCAGGAGAAGTTTGTTTTGGCTCACATTCAGAGGCCTGCATCCATGGCCACTTGCTCCTTTCGCTATGGACTGATGACAGCACAGTACTCAGTAGAGGGAGCATGTGATGGAGAAGGTCCCTTTACCTCCTGGAGACCAGGAAGCATCACACAGGGAGAGGGTCCCAATATCTTCTTCGAAGGCAAGGTACCAACTTATCTAACTTTGGGGCCTCCACTAAGGGCACACTTTTTTTTTTGAGACAGGGTTTCTCTGTGTAGCCTTGGCTGTCCTGGAACTCACTCTGTAGATCTGCCTCCCAAGTGCTGGGATTAAAGGTGTGCGCCGCCACCACCCATCCACACTTTTTTTTTCTTCAACATAATATTTTTATTATTATTTGGAAATTCATTTCATGCACCATGATCACACTTCCCAGTCTTTCCAGTCCCCCCACCCCCACCATACTTGTGGTCCCTCCCCAAAAGAAGAATGAGGAAGAGGAGAGGGGAGGGAGGGGAGGAAGAGGAGGAGAAACAGCAGCAGCAGCAGCAGCAGCATTGTCACACTCCCAGTAGCCATTCCCTTAAAGAAAACTTCCCCACTGCGCAGAAGCCATACACTGTGGAGAGCTACACTTTAGCATCCTTATCATGATTTTTAAAAAGAGATTTATTTATTTATTTATTTATGTATGTAGCTGTCTTCCAACACACCAGAAGAGGACATCAGATCCCGTTACAGATGAGCTACCATGTGGTTGCTGGGAATTGAACTCAGGACCCCTGGAAGAGCAGACAGGGCTCTTAACCGCTGAGCCATCTCTCCAGGCCCCCTTATCATGATTTTTAAGAGTTATTTTTTGATGGCTTTCTGCCTAAACTGTTACTCTTTTGTTGTTGGTGATGGTGTTTTGTTTTGTTTTGGCAGAATCGAGTGGGGGCAGGGTTGTCATAGAAGCCTTCTATGTCTGTTTTTCTCAACTGTGTGTCTGCAGTCATCAATACCACTGGAAAAGTGGTTTCCTTGCCCATTGCAGTCAGCATGGATCACGGACTTCCACATGGTTTCTGGTGACAACACGGGCTATAGACATTCACATGGTCTCAGCATCAGCACACACCACAGACCTCAGCATGGTCTCCAGTGGCAGTATAGGCCATGGACATTGACACGGCCCTCTGTGACTGCATGGGCCTCGGACTCCATCGTAGCTCTCAGCAGCAGTGCAGGCCAAGGATGTCAATGTGGAAGGGCACACTTTTGAAGGCAAGCACTCCAGTGACTCATAACTCCCAGGATCTCCTCCCTCTCTGTTCCTACTGCACACTCCAGCTGTGGCCCTGAGCACCCCTGGGGAAGCCCCGTGGTCATGGGTCTTAGGAGATGCTTTGGAATTGACGGTGGAGACTCAGACACACTGTGCCCCTCCCAGGGCTCCAGAGCTCCCAGCCTACACCAGCTAGCCAACATTCTAATTATCATGTACCTTTCCTGGATTACTTTTCCTTTCAGATCCTCATAGCCCACTGGACAGTATCTCTTTTATAATCCACAGCTCTCAGATGAATATCTTTTTTCTTGGCTTTGGATTTTTAAAAAAGATTTATTTATTTATTTGTTTGTTTATTTAATGTATATGAGTACACTGTAGCTGTACTGATGGTTGTGAGCCATCATGTGGTTGCTGGGAATTTGAATTCAGGACCTCTGCTCAATACAGTCGACCCTGCTCGCTCCAGCCCTGCTCGCTCTGGCCTAAAGATTTATTATTATATCTAAGTACACTGCACTAGGAGAGGGCGTCAGATCTCATTACGGATGGTTGTGAGCCACCATGTGGTCACTGGGATTTGAACTCAGGACCTTTGGAAGATCAGTCAGTGCTCTTAACTGCTGAGACATCTCTTCAGCTCAGCTTTGGATTTTTAAAAACTTTTTATTGATTCCTTGTGAGTTTCACATCATGAACCCTGGTCAGTCCTGCTCATCTACCTACCCTTTCATATTCACCCTTCACCCTTGCAGTCTTCCCCTACAAAATAACAACACACACACACACACACACACACACACACGCACACACACACACACACACACACACTCATTGCGAAATCTGTAGTCCCACAGTATATCTCTCTGTCCGCACATCTTCACTTGTGAATGCTCAATGCAATGAGTCATTGGTCTTTGCTTGGTTCGAGGTCTCTGGCTTCTGTGACATCATCAGTACTGTATCCTCACTGGGACTCCTCCCAGTTTTCCTGTTGTTGCCCCGGGTCAGGGAGATTCTGCAGCCCTGGATCAGCAGGACTGGTCCCCTCACACATCCCAACCACTACCCAGGAGACTCTGCAGCCCTGGATCAGCAGGACTGGCCCCCTCACACATCCCAACCATTTGCAGATGATACAGATTGTGGGGTGGGCCAAGTCAGAGCCCTGAATTCGGGTCTGGATGGCAGACTAGCTCTTCCTTATCTGCACCACTGGGGCAAGCTGCGCAGCACGGCTCCAGCTAGGCCACCCAGTTCCTCTGTCTGCAGGAGGTAAGGTCAGCTCTTTTGCTCTCATGCCTTCGGAACCAGCTCAGACACATTCACAACTCCAAAGACAGCTCCACTGTGCTGCTTTGTCAAGGTGCAGGGGTTCACCCTCCCAAGTGCTACAGCCAGAGAGGGCCTGGGCCAGCTCTCCCACTCTCACACCCTTGGGGCTGGCTCAGCTGATGCCTTCACCGTCTGGGTCAGCTCCACGGTGTTGTCCAGTGCAGAGGTCACTTTCCCCAGTGCTATAGCCAGGGAGAGGACAGGGCTAGCTCTCTCACTCTTATGACCCAGGGTGAGCTCTCTGGACTACTGCAGGTGAAAGGGGGGAGGGCATCGCCCCCAGCCCCACCCCACCCCACCTCAAGGCTGATGAGTGGTGGGGCTAGCTCTCCCATACTCTCACCCCCTGGGCTAGCTAGCTCGCTTGAGTCTCCTCCAACAGGTTCAGATCTATTGTGCTGCCCAGGTGAGGTGCAAGGCCCGCTCTCATGAGTGCTGCAGCAGGTAAGACGTAGGGCCAGTTTACATGCTCTCATAATCCCAGGTCCAGTTATATCAACTGCTGTAGGTAGTGAGGGGCAAGTGATTGGGGGGGGGGCAGGCATCTCTCCTCAGCTGAAGCTACCTCATGGCAGATGAGTGGCAGGGCTAGCTCTCCCTTGCTCTGTCCTCAGGGCTGGCTCAACCTCTCTGTCCAGGGCCAGCATTACTATGCCGTCCAGGCAAGGTGTACAGCCTTCTCTTCTGAGTAATGCAGCCGGCAATGGACAGGGGTAGCACAAATGGATATTCTGATCTGCAGATTAAGGGATTTTCTGGTTGCTCAGTGTTGTGGTGTGAGAGCCAGGCTTCTAATTTTCATTTATTTGACTCCAGATTCCAAGCTGAGCCACCACCGTGGTATACCACCTCTAGTGTTCTAGAAGCCTCTAGAGTTTTGCAAATGAAGTTAATTTGGGGCATCTGAGTTTCACATTGAGATACAGTAATGCTCTGCTGGTGTAGGGAGATGTCTACAGGTTGTGACAAAGCAGGAGAACCCACAACCCCCTGGTCTGTCACCAGAGTCTGACTCGTCTGTCCTGCTTGGCAAGCTGTACTTTCTTCTGTGTTACCCTGTCAGGGGTCACCCAGGGTCACTTTTTATATTATTCTGTTTCTTTTATTAATCAATTTGACACTTCCTTCTTTCGTTGATGCCACCAGAATAACCTTATTTCTCTGCAGAGTTTCCCTGTGTATTCCAGATTGGTCTGTAGACCAGGCTGGTCTTGAACCCAGAGATCCTCCTGCTTCAGCATCCTCAGTGCTGGGATGAAAGGTGTTTAGAAATAACTTTTCAATAAAGAGGTCTCCAGTGGCTGGGGAGAGGCCTCAGGAGATAAAGTGCTTGCCTTTTAAACCCAAAGATCAGAATTCAATCCCTGGAGCTCACATTTTAAAAAGAGAAAGCTGGGAGCAGTGGTCGTGTGCCACGGACCGGGATTTCTCGCGGGGTCCCTGTTCCGCGGGACAAGGGATTCTGGCCAGGTGGGTACGGGATTCGGCTTTGACAAACAGACTACACATGGGTGGTGTAAAATCTGAGTGTATTTTTCAAATATGGAGTCAGGTTTAAAAAAGTTAGATGGTACAATGGTCAAAATACATCAAAACAAAATGAAGGTACATAGCTCTACGTTAGGAACACAATGAGTCAGGCAGCAAAGTAAATACATGTTAATTTAGCAGGAACTAAACAAGGATTACAATCTGAAAGAAAGTTTAGCTCTGACCAGAATCACCTGGCTTCTAAAAAGCAGATAACAGCTCCTCTTCAGCTCGTTGCTATGGTTACAGACTGGGTGGGCCCAGGTAAGCTTTTCAACTAAGTTGCTTTTCTGGGCCAGCGGGAGCTAGCCCCAGGAAACACCTGCTAGGCTAGTTCCTAGGAGTGATTCAGCTGCAAATCTAATATGGCCTGCCTATGTTGACTAAGAATGAGGATTTCACCTGATCTTGCCCTGGGATAGTTTGTTCATTCTGTAAGCTTTAATGCCCTTCCCCCAATGCTGGAGGCTAAACATTCCAAGCCAGGGTTTGACTAGGAAGGTGGAACATTGATGAAGGTCAGAAAGCAAAGTCCGAATTTTCTTTTGTTAACTGTGAAGAAATGATATCTTGGTGAGTTCCTAGCACACAAGTACGAAGACATATCTGGGCCACCTCTGAGTTTGGGGTGCCAGGCGTCAATGTGGAGGCAGGAGACTGACTTTCCTTGAAGTTTTCGCCTCAAATACTGCCATCACGCAAGTGTGCGGTGGCTAGGGATCTCAGAAGAACTCTAAAGGCAAATGGAAGTACAATAATCACTATTAGAATAATGCCAACAACAGTAGCCAGCAATACTAAGTATTGAACCCAGTCCAAGGGATTCAATGTCATTAGATTGTTTTTTAAATCTCTGGCCAATTCATCAATGTTCTAAGTATCCAAATGACTTTTACTAATATCTGAAATTTCTGTCTTCAGTAGTTCCATATCATGGGAGATATTTGTATCTTTCTATACTCTCTGTAAATGGGCCTTAGTTCTTTCCCAGTCCATAGTTGAGTTATAGGGTAATGGAGTGACACAGATATACTGAAATGAAACATGACACTTGGTAGTTAATCTAACTTTTATATTCGCTACATCATGTCCCATGGCTAAAACTACTTCTTCTAAAGCATTGACCTTTGTCTCCAATTTCTTATTCAATATATATTGTTCTGTTAAAGCTATGGAAATGTTTTTATGTATATCATTGACAAAATGAGCAGTGTGTATCTGTTGAACTAGGGCTGTGGCAGAAAATGTAAACGAGGTTAAAATTGTGATTAAAGCAGTAATTCTTAAAATTAGCTCTGTAACAAATCTCTTAGGTCTAATAAGCTCATTCAATCTCTTTAAGGTTTGTAATCTAGAATTATCAAACCAAGGAATATTACCTAATTCTACAGGCAACATGACATAAGTAGGTCTTTTTAGTAAAATCAAAACCATAGATTCTTTAATTAAGCTAGGATCTATACAATTGGTTAATTGACAGGAAGTACAATGAACAAGAAAAGATTTTCTCAGATTAGTAATATTAACATTTGTAACATTACCAAGTAAAACAGCATACGGGTAAGAGACACAAGCCTTAACTGCGATAGGAGAGCTAGTTGGAGATTTAGGTTTCTGTAACAAAATTATATTTGTAGCTGTAGCAAGTCTAAACAAGTCCGGTTGAATAGTAGTGGTGTTATACATAACAGAATGACCAACCCAAATTGGGGCTACGAAACCTGGAGTGAACCAGCGTCTCAGAGGTTCGCTTCCCATATCAAAATTAAACTTATGAAACCGATCTGAAATAAAAGGGGAGGTACTATAATCATGATTTGGACTACGGACTGAAAATCTGTTATTGTATCTTGAGTTCCCCTGGGGTGAAAAATTGAGGCTGATCGTGGAAATCTACAGTCTAGCCAAGCAGGGTACTCAGTAGCTGCACTATTCCAAAAATAATCTTTATCTCTGTAAGCTTCCAAACAATTAGGAATCGGTAACTGAGTCACTGTCTCAAAAGTCTCATTATAAATTGTATAACCTAACGTCTGAAATTCTAATTTCTATATCTAGCGTTTAAAACTGCCTTCTCTATCAGGAGAGTCAGTCAAAAAGGATCGATAATTGACTGGCAGACACCCAAATGGTGCAGCTCCTTTAAGCGCTAGGCAAATAGGAACCGTGTCAGATCTTCTTACATAATTTACATGTTTAGAAATATGATGGTTCCTGTCAAAGTCTTGAAGACCGCCTAATAACTCCGAATTATTTGTCATAACCTCAATATGGTTCTGCTCATTCCACCCCACTGGATGAAGTAGTGGTGGTTTTGGAACATAAGCCCAAAAACTCTCTCCTTTTACCACAGTCACCTGTGTAGCTATTAAGGCGAGCATAGCCACAAACATGGTCTCTGATGAAAGTGTCTTCCCGGTTCTCAGAACCATCTTTTCTGCCTCATGAGTCAGTCTCTTTAGTTGTCCCCAAGTCGGTATCGGGGTGGTCGTCGTGGTTGCAGCTCGTGAGGGGGCCAGAGAAAGTTTTCTCATCTTCTCCAGCATCTGTTCTTCCTGCTTCTGTTTCTTCTTCTCTCTGCGCCTTCTTGTGCGGGAGACATGGGGCCGGTCGGACCAGTCGGTCTGGAATCTAGATGGGGGATTCTGCATCCTGTGGAAAAACACATGCATCGCCTCTTCCCGAGGTCATTAGAACATCGGGGCCTCTCCAGGCCCCAGTCAAAAGGTCTTTCTATCTCACTAAAGGTTGCGCTTTAAAAGCTACTGGACCCCAATGTCTCATCATAGGAGTCTCTCCCTGCTCGTTAGTGTTAAGGTGATTAATCACGAACAGAGCATGCGTCAGAGCATGATGGGGTGAATAAAACTGATTAGCAGTCCTCACCCTATCAAGCTGATTCTTAAGTATTTGATGAGTTCTCTCTATTATTGCCTGTCCTTGTGGATTATAAGGAATTCCTGTAACATGTTCAATCTCCCACGAGGCTACTTGGTAAATTCCAGGCCTGTCTAGGATACTTGGAAAACTCCAGGCCAGGGAGAGAATCTGTCTTTAAAGTAAAAGGGGGCAGGACTGGTTGGTGCCAAGTAACAACATTAGACATTGTTTTCTGTCTTACACACACACACACACACACACACACACACACATACACACACACACACACACACACACACAAGACTTTCTTGCATGAATGCTAGGGGACTTGCTAAGGGCTTTCTTGATTTTTCCATTTTCTGTAACTTAATTGCTTAACAAAATATGAAGTTCTCTTCTGGATTCTCTGAACTTCCAGAGATTCTTTGTGCAGACATGTAAATATACGGCTTTGTTCTTCACCTGTATACAACACATACACACACACACACAGAGGCATGCGTGTGCACACACACATACACACACGCACATGAGTACATGTGTAGAATAAAAATTCTTAACTAAGTCCCAAAATGGAGTCAAGCATGCTTCTATAGAGCAGAGAAATCTTTGACTG
>NW_022196898.1:56155405-56166744 GCF_008632895.1 Mastomys coucha | reverse complement strand
AGTCATTGGGTGGTCGCGTCATCCCGAGACTTGAGTAAGGATCTCCCCAGTTCCGGGGGTCTTTCACATGTACACACACAATTTCCTCTGTGGGTTAATGGTGGCCGCGTCCACCCCAGGACTCTGGCCACTTGGGGAGGCGGGACTTGGGACCTCTGACTGCTCAGACCCCAAGCTGGCCGGCATTAGGCTATGAGAAGCCTCGGGACCCTGTTCCTGGGGTAGGGAAGCACAGTCTGAGATCCCCAGGGAATGCTGGAGTTAGCTGGGGGGCGAGGGGGAGTCCTGGACCTGCACGGAGGCTGGGGACATCAGGTTCTCAGACTCTTGGGCACCCCAGATGCTGTTGGATGCCTCAGAAGAGCTGAGAACGGAGTAAGGGCCCACGGGCTGGCTCTAGCCCGGGGCCAAAGGGGAAAGTGGGGAGGAGAGCTTCAGCTGGGTCCTGCGGGGATGAGTGTCCTTGGCTTGTGGGTAGCTTGGCTTGGTGGAGACTGTGGCTGGGAGACTAGATGCTGCTCTTCCGGCCCCATTGCTCTCCATGGGGGATCCCGATGAAAAGAGGCAGTCCATGGTTTTAAAGCATTTATTGAGAGAGTTGTGATGAGTTAAACCGTACCCCATTTTCTATGGGCCGCCCTGAAGTTAAATATCTTTTGCAGGGAGGAGTGTGTCTGGGAAGGAGAGCTTAATTGGCTAAGCCCTTTAGGCCTTTAGGTACCTCACTAAAATGGAGATCTGTCTTGAGTCTACATGACCTGTGGTCACATTTTCTACCTGTGGAGGGGTTTGGGGTGTTGCCCTTATGTGACTGATGGCCTATGGAGGGCTGCAGCCTTGTATCAGGAGCCTGGTGTCTAGGAGCATGGCAAAACACCTACGGTCCCTTGCAGGATTATCCCGTGCAGGGTCATCGTTTCTTTAAAACCTAGCTCAACCAGAAACCAGACTGCCTTTCACAGTCCCATATTCCCCCTCTTTTACTCCTCTATTTCATCAAACTGTTTCCCTAGCCCTCCAAACCTTGAGCCTCTGCTACCCCACAGTCACTTCTCCTAGGCTGCTTCTTGGTCTCTTCTTTGAGGTTTTCCCATTGTGTGTGGGTCATATGTGGGTCTTGGAGCTCCCTTCTGATCTCTTTGCCTTTCTGCTGCTCATCTTGTCACCAGACAATCCTGTCTCCCGAGAAGGTCTAGGCGATGCTTTTTCTGCATTGACTGCTCTTTGCTGTTCTTCTCTCAGATCTTGGAGCCAGCGGCTCCTGTGGGGACAGATGTGGGGAGGAGAGAAGAGGAGAAGAGCCTTGGCAGTGCTAGTAGAGGGGCCCAGGTTGGATGAGTTTATTAACAGATGCCACGGTGGTGAGGAGATGATGTTCATCCTTGGGACAAGGTCTCACATGCCAGATCCTTAGCTGGGCCTCTAGAGATGGCCAATCCTGGAACTGACTCTGTCTTACCTAGGAGTGAACCCCGGAGACACATGCAATAAAGACTCAAAATACCAAGCATAGCGTTTACAAAAATGTCAATCAGGAGTGCTTTGGGGAGCAGGAGGTTGAAGCCATGGCTTTGAAAAGCAGGAGTCGGTCTTGCATCACCTTTTTCTGTATCAATGTGGCCCTGATCAGGGACAGGCTACTCTGCAGTGAGTACCTTTGTGCATTTGGAAGGTGCTCCTTCCATGGCTGACACTGCTGCCTGCGGGAAAGCATGGCGGTCAGATGCAATGGCCAAGAGGCTCTTCTTAGATGATAACCTGTTTTACTCTTGGGGTGACCTTGGCCTGGGGTCCCTGAGGCCTTCCAGATTCAGCTGAGTTATCATGGACACCTCTGTCTCTTTTAAAAAACTATGTTTTAAATTGATTCTTTGATAATTATATGTGTAATATACATATGCTTGCATATGTTATAAAATATATACAATTTATCTTGACCATAAATGTATCCAACCCTTGCTGCTGCCCCACGACTGACTCTTGTGCCTCAGGTTGCTACCTGGCTGGGCATGGAAGCTGCAGACAGCCTCTTACATGAGCCTATATCAGCTGGTGACTCAGCTATTCCTGCTCCGACACCACTCCAGCCCTGTCACCAAACAGAAGCTGAGTATCTGCACAGCTGAGGTGTTCCAGGATGGCCATACTTTGGACATTCATGCCAACATATCCCCAGGGACCCCACTGCAGGGAATCCTGATGTATTGCTGTTTCTTTCTCCTCTGTCACATTCTGTCCCCACAAACCTTGCTGGGCCTTTGCATTATGTGCAAATCCACGGCTGTTGTTCACCTCATGCCCTCTTTGTAGGAATGAGGGCAAAAGTGGGCTCTCTGGGAAGATAGCTCTGGGTCTGATAGCTCACGGAATTGCTAGCATCTTTGGTTAAAAAATATATCTTTCGGGGCTGGTGAGATGGCTCAGTGGGTAAGAGCACTGACTGCTCTTCCGAAGGTCCTGAGTTCAAATCCCAGCAACCACATGGTGGCTCACAACCACCTGTAATGAGATCTAACGCCCTCTTCTGGTGCATCTGAAGACAGTTACAGTGTACTTATTTATAAGAATGAATAAATATTTGGGTAGCCATGGTTGGGTGGCTGTGTGGTGTTTGCTGATTGAAGACAAGTTCTTCCATATAATGGGCTAAAGGAACATTAAGGCCACTGTCTTGTAGTTGCACATTTTGGACACTAGGGGTCACCGTAGGAGTTGTTGATGCAAGAAACCTCGTGGGGATTTAAATCTCTAAAACACACTAGTTACGTCAATTGGCTGCTAGGTTGACTGGTGATCAGGAGGTCTAGTCACTTTGGGATGTCAGGATTTTCCTGCTTTACTTGTTGACTTAGTAGGTCTGGGGTTAGCTAGTCCCAGTGGAAGGTTTCTAAAGGGAGTCTTGGGCTGCAGACATCTAAGAGGAGGAATTTGCAGTCGGGGCTCTCTGTGCAGGACATCAGCATTTGCAAATGGACAAGAAGTCTTGGCAGCTCCCATGTGTCTGAGGGCTGGGGCCCTTGTCAATAACAGACATTCACTCAGGACCTCATCTGCCCCACATAACTATAAACACTAATACCAGTCTTGTGGATATAACTATTATGAGCAGATCAACCGTGTTCATAAAAGAAAACCAAGAAAGCAAAAATGTACAAATATATATCACTATGGTTGGGAATTGAGTGCATCCAGCTTTATAACTGTAGGCATCTAAATATCTTAATGAAGTCTTTTTAAATTTTTTTATTATTATATTGTATATAGGTGGGCATGCACATGCTACAGCATACATATGGAAGTCAGAAGACAGCTTTTTTATTTTTATGTGGGTTCTTGGGATTAAATTCAGGTTAGCAGGCTTGTGTGGTGTTAGAAATCCAAGTGAAGGGGCTAGAGAGATGGCTCCGCGGCTAAGGGCATTTGCTGTTCTTCTAGAGGACCTGATTTTAGTTTCCAGCACACACATTATGGCTCCAGCTCCAGGGGATCTAACAACCTCCGACCTCTGACCTCTGCGGGCACCAGCATGCATGTGCACATGCATGTACACAGATACACATCCCTACATACAAATAATAATTTTTAAAAGTCAGAGTGGCTGTTTTAGGAAAGAAGCTGATGTGAAATTGCTCTTCAGAAGTGGTCTTAGCTAGGTGAGAGAGCCTCGTGACCATGGAGAGGGGCTTTGTTTGGACCCTGAGGTAAGAGATCAATCTGAATCTCTAGTGACCATCCTATTAGAGACAGCATGGCAGAGCCTTCACAGAAAAGAGGGGAGGTGTGGTGGCTTGATTGAAAATGGTCTCCATAGGTTCATGCGTTTGAACACTCGTCTCCTCCACTTGGTTACACTATCTGGGGAGGTTACACTCGGGGTAGGAGATGGAGCCTTGCTGGAAGGAATCAGTCAGCCATAGGAGCAGGTTTCGTGTTTAGAGACTTTTTCCACTTTGAGTTTGCTTCTCTCTGCTCCATGTTAGCACTTGAAGATGTCCTCTCTCCATTTCCTGCTGCTTACTGTCAATGGCTGCCATGTTCCTTCTGGAACCAAATACCAAAATAAACTCTTTCATCCATAAGTTGCCTTTTTTTGGTCATGGTATTTGATCATAGCAACAAAAAGCAACTAATTCAAGTTCCCCCTTTTAAAACCTTTCTTAAGAAAGAGAAAGTGGGACTGGAGAAATGGCTCAGTGGTTAAGAGCACTGGCTGCTCTTCCAGAGGTTCCTGAGTTCAATTCCCAGTCAACCACATGGTGGTTCACAACCATCTGTAATGGGATCTGATGCCCTCTTCTGGCATGTGCAGACAGGGAACTCACACATATTAAACAAATGAATCTTAAGAAGAAAAAAAAGGAGGAGAAGAAGAGGAGGAGGAGAAAGAGGAGGAGGAAGAAGAGGAGGAGGAGGAAGAAGAGGAGGAAGAAGAGGAGGAAGAGGAGGAGGAAGAAAAGGAGGAAGAAGAGAGGAGGAAGAAGAGGAGGAGGAGAAGAAGGACATTGTTTGTTTAGAGTGAGGTATACAGAATGTTTGCCTATACATTACTTCTTTACTCATAGGAGGTAGCGAACAGCAGTAGAGGAGGCATGGCCTCACTTCTGAGACAGAGAGGAGGGAGCTACAGGGTCTGTGGTCTGACATCTCCAGCCTTTTTGTTGTTTCTATGAAAAAGAAATAGAGGAACGGCTTTAGAGAAAAGGAAGATGGAGGAGGGACCAAGGGAACCTGGTCGTTGAATTCAAGTCGCTGACTTTCTCAAGTTGACTATTGAGGTGTAGTAGGGTTGTGGGGGTTGCTTGTTTTGTAGCCGCTAAGTCAGGCATTGGTCTTTGAGGCAGAGGTTGGTACCTGGATTTATGCATTGGGGAAATATTGTCAGTATAAGTGCTAAATGTCAACCTGGGTAAATTGAATTGGCAGGCAGACTAGAGCAGGGCTCACAGGTGGAAGACTCAAAAAGTAAGTCTGGGAAGAACCACAGGTGTAGAGCAGGAACTCTATGACTATGAGCAGTGGTGGTACATGACTTTAATTCCAGCACTCTAGAGGCAGAGGCACGTGAATCTCTTATGAATTCGAGGCCAGCCTGGTCTATAGAGTGAGTTCCAGGACAGGCAGGGCTACACAGAGAAACCCTAACTCAAAAAAATCAAAACAAACAAGCAAACAAATAAATAAAATAAAAGTCTTAAAAAAACCAAACCAAACAAGCATAAATAAAAACAAAGCCACAAAGCTCACCCCTAGTGATGCACTTCCTCTACAATACTTCATTTTCCCAAACCAGACCAAGTGCTTTAAGCACATTCATTCACCTTTGGGAGACATATCTCATTCCTGTAACAGACAGGTTTTACTAGAATTGGTTTGTCCTTAAAGTTAATTTCAATAAGCAGTTTGGAGTTCCAATAACAGGAATATTACGCCATACACAGAGGTAAGCAACAGAATGGGTACTAATAACTCAAGAGTAAAGATAATTTTGGCTTTGGAGTTGTACCAACCTTTCTGTTTACATAAAAGAACAACTCTCCACACTCGCTGATGCTATAGGTTTTTACCATATGAGTTGTCTTGGAAGCTCTAACCCAAGCCTTTTGTTGCTTGATCAAAAACAGCGATGGTGCTGCATGCCTGATGTCCCAGTACCACGCGGACAGAGGCAGGCTGCCTTAGAGTTTGAGGCCACCCTATGACTGCATAGTAAGACTTTGTCTCAAAACACACAGGAGCAAACTACCCTTGTGGGTCTCCTACCCTTGTGGATCATTGGCTGTTTGGGACCACAAGGGAGAGGGAGTAGAAAAGTCAAACAGAGGGTTGGAAGCCCTGTGAGTACATACAGCAAATGACCACACTGGACCCCTTGTCAGTAGGCAGATCAACTTTACTTAGGGTGAGTCAAGGCTTATAAAGTTTTGGGGGGGCTGAGGGAAGGGACATCAAGGATGGGCAAAGGTCACTGGGGGGGCTTAGGGTACCTGGAATGCCTCATTCGTGTGGGGAAGCATTTCAGAAATCTCAGGTGCTAGCTGAACACCTTTTATCAGGAGAAGGGAAATTGATTCTATAAACTAATTGAGGCTATGTGATATTCCTCAGGTAGAGGTGAGTGTAGGGGCTTAGAATTTCCAAGACAAGGTCAGAGAAGGAAAACCTCTGTTAACAAAGGGAGTCCCCCATTACACGCTGAGCCCCAGAAAGCTATCTGACAGTCAATGGTAGTCTTCTACCTTAATTAGAATTTTCCCTCACACCTTGAGGTATAGTTAATGGTTGCTGGGTGGAGGGAGAGATGCTTGGAGATATTTTCTTCAGTGGTGTTAGTTCCCATACTCCTGTCAAGAGCTCTTCATACATACTCCTCTTTGGATCATTTAAAAAAAAAAAAAAAGATCCCACATTCATGAGGCAGAGACAGAAGCAGATCTTGGTGAGTTTGAGGTCAGTCTGGTCTATCAAGAGAATTCCAGGACAGCCAGGACTAAAATAAAGGTAAGAAAACAACAACAAAACAAATCAAACAAAAAAAACCTCAACTAAGAGCAAATAAACAAAAAAGAAAGAGGAACCAGAACATGGGGTTCTGGACCATGGCTTAGTGGTACAGCTTCTTCAACCTTGTGTGGCTCGGCGTTCCTCCCCGCCACTGCCTGTCCATAACAAGACAAGAAGCCTCAGCAAGTCGCTACAGCACAGGCACTTGATCCAAGAGGTGGAATTCTTAAAAACTTCTTCCACAAACACAGCTGTATGGAAAAAAGCATGCCCTCACTTACTGGGAAGTTTCAACATTTTTACATGCACGGGCGGCGGCGCTCACACACAGTCAGTGAGTCACTGTGGTGGAGCTGAACTTCCACAGAGTAAAATTTGCAGAAAATGGAAACGCCTGCCATGAATTAGAACTCTGGATGTCTTTGTGGAATCTATACTTCCAGGATTCAAAATGATACAATCCTGAGATATATGGCCTAGCGAATTGTAAAAGTCAGTGCTGGCAAGTAGCTGAAGAGACCCTAACTAAAAAGAGAAAGAAAAAAAAGGAAGAGAGAGAGAGAGAGAGACAGAGACAGAGACAGAGACAGAGACAGAGAGAAAGAAAGGAAGGAAGGAGAGAGAGAGAAAGAGAAGAAAGAAAGAAGAAAGAAAGAAAGAAAGAAAGGAAGGAAGAAAGGAAGAAAGAAAGGAAGGAAGGAAGGAAGGAAGAAAGAAAGAAAGAAAGAAAGAGAGGGAGGAAGGAAGGAAAAGAAAGCCCAAGGGTTTGGGAAATGCTAGCACACGTGCTGGAATCCAAAGGCCAGGGATCCTGGAATGCTGGTGTCCAGGGCAGTAGCAGGAAGCTTGGTCTCCACTTTCAGAGAGAAGTTAGCTTTCTGTGATTGTTCTCTGCAAGCTGGGCAAACTGGGCAGTGCTGGTGGGAAAGGTGATGCGAAGGAGAGACCCTTGTCTGTGCTACCACACCATCGAAACAATGGGCTCCAAGAACTTAAACACCTTCTCGCAGATGTACCAATGCTATTTTTATAATTTTAAGTATTGAGTTATACATGCCTTAATAATTTTATAAGACTTGGCATTGTAGGAAAATTTGCCCAATATTATTGTTGAATCTCTCTGTTGGGCAGTGTGCAGTGGTGTAGTGATGTGTTCCTGTGCTGTGTGGAGCTTTGTCAGCCGCACCTGCTGGGCAGCAGACACTTGGACTTGTTTCAGCCTTGTCCTGCATCCCGGAGTTGCACTACATCATGTAAAGAGATTCCTTTTTTAGAATATCTATGTGCTGGTTTGGATGAAGAAAATATGTATTTCCTTAAGGAAATAAGTCTCTAAGACTTACTACATTATGTGACAAATAATCATTTTCATCTTTTCAGCAAAAATCTCTCATAGATCTGTTGCATGGTATGGCTCTTTTAAGGGAAAAATGGAAAGATTATTAAATATTAGAATATTTATATCTAAAAAATTTCTTCCCATTAATCCTACTATGGATGAAGGGAAAGGCTGAAGTCTTCGTGCCAACCAAAGAAGGAACGTGCTTCCCATGACGAGATTTCACACAGTCTGACACTTGTCAGACCTCCAGGCAGGACAGACCAGAGCCAAGAAACTCGGTAGGACCAACCTCCCACATTGGTACCCAAAGACCAACTTGGGTGTCACCCGACCTGGTTATTTGTTCTTCTTTCCAACGTGATGGTGTTGAATAACTCTTCTTTCTACTCTTTTCAATATCACTTGTCTCTTTAATTGGTGTGCTGGGGACAGATGGCTCAGCCTACCTCGTTGGGACTGCCAGATCCCAGGCTCTGACCCTAAGATCCGGTAACAGTACCACACTGAGGCGTTATCTTCCCTGACTGGTCCACTCAAACTCCCACACTAATCTTCTCTGGAAACACCTTCTAGGCAAGCCCTGAAAATGCTTCACCACATTCTTAGACTTTCCTTCCTCCCAACAAAATGTGAACCAGTACACAAATCACTGCACGTGCTAGTTCTCCCGCTCAGGCTGGCTAACTGCCCGTCTTAAGCTTTTGGGATTTCAGCATCTGGGATTTGAATCTTTTCAGGTTGTGATTTTTCAGGTTAGAAATTTTAATCCTTTGGGATTTCAACAGGTAAGATTACTGCATTTGGGGGCCTGTCTTGTAGGGTTACAATCTGTTAGGTACATACAAGAATTTGCTGTCATGGGGGGGAACCATGAGGGAAGCAGGTGTCAGGCCAGAAGGGGCAGTTTCAGTGGGGAGAGCTCGAGGGACAAGTCGATGAATGGCTGTGTGACTTGCCTGTGTGCAAGTCAGTCAAATGGTGTGCACAGTCATCACCATTCAGGGCTGGACAGGGCCTCTTGATTCCAGGCAAACGAAACTAGGTTTTAGGAATTGGGGAGGTGGGAAGAGCCAGGAACATTGATTATTATTTTTTTTAATTTTAATAAACTTTACTCTGTCCTTATTTCTTAAAATGCAATTACATTTAGAGATGCTAACACATGTGTGTTTGTTTTAGTGTTACAGAAGGTTTGAGTAATGTGAGACACGTACTTATAGGAAGATAGCTGAAGTACCAAGTTATGGTTAAAATAAACCCTTGTGCATTATGGGACAAGAAGATGACCACAAATAACAATGATGTCATGTGTTCTTCAGAAAGCTGGAAGAAGAGTTGTAGTTTAGTTGGTAGAACGTTTGCCCTGCATGCCCTGGGTTCGGTTCCTACTACTGCATAAAACAAGGGTTGTGTCTCAGTACTGTGAGCCCAGCATTCACGAGGTGCAGTCAGAAGGATCAGAAGTTCAAGGACATCCAGGCTACGTAGAGAGATTGAGGACTGCTTGGAATAACTAAGACCCTGTCTCCAAAATAAGCTAGTAAATTTAAAAATAGCTCAAAAGTTTATAAAACTTTTTTCCTCTTGGATTATTTTGTGTCTAGAGAAAATGAAAAAAGATTGGCTATTCTAATTAAAGAAAAAATATTTTTTTGTGAGAGGACACCATTTTATTTTCATTTACCAATTAGCAAGTATTTTCCTCTCAAGAGCTTCCAAAAAATAAGACAGAATTTCTTTTATCAAGGCAGGGAACAGATGTGAACTGCAAGGTAAATAGTCAAAACTACCAAAAAGACACAATAGAATTGCCAAATACACTGTTTTTCACTTACAGAATTGTTTTCTTGTTCTGGTCAGGGAACCTGAATCACATACATTGGAAACTATTCTAAATTTTGAAAGGCATAACTTTGTGAAGAGAACTCTCTGAAGCAATTTTCTCAGTAAGGAATGACACCCAAGAAACCACTTAGTAGAGTAAAAGGTGTTAGTCATAAGCAGAGTTCCCAGGCTTTAGTGCTGCATCTGTCAAGAGCCTTAAAGAAATACAATGTGATCCTGCTGACTGGGACTCCACTTTGATTCCCAGTCTTTCTTGATTATTAACCCAATTGCTGTTGAAATCAAGGAATGCTACACAGTGATTGCTTCTTGATTTTTCTTTTTCTTTTTCTTTTCTTTTTTCTTTTTTTGGTTTTTTTCAAGACAGGGTTTCTCTGTATAGCCCTGGCTGTCCTGGAACTCACTCTGTAGACCAGGCTGGCCTCGAACTCAGAAATTCACCTGCCTCTGCCTCCCAAGTGCTGGGATTAAAGGCGTGCGCCACCACCGCCTGGCTGCTTCTTGATTTTTTAAAAAGTGTTTCGCCTGCTGTCTGCGGGATTTCTTGTTATCTCCTGTCTTGAGCAGCGCTTGGCACATTGTTGTTTTGATTACATTTGGAAATGTAATTTATTAGTGAAGTCATCCAAATTAGCAGTGTGTTATTATGTGGGGACCAACTTGGGCTGGGGTGAAAGCCACTGAGCTCGGAGAAGTTAACTGACGACCAGCAGGGACTTCCTTCCCTGGAAGGTCATTTGGAATTGCTCTTTGGCAACTGAATTTCAGAAGTAGAGAGGTTCTTGATATGGCACAAATCATTTGTTTCCTAGATATGCAAATAGTGGTTTACTAGGCAATGAGAATGGGGCTGGTGGGAGGATAGACTGAGTTTCACTGCAGTTTCACAGCAAAACAAACAAAATGAGAGCCCCCAAGACAAAAGGCAATCATCATGCTTTTTTGTCAAGGAAGTCAGAGCCTGCATTTAGTTTTTTTTTTTTTAACGTATTAACTGTATATTTCAAAATAATACATCACTACTAATATTTGTTTTGTTTTGTTTTGTTTTGTTTTTTGAGACAGGGTTTCTCTGTGTAGCCCTGCTTGTCCTGGAACTCACTCTGTAGACCTGACTGGCCTTGAACTCAGAAATCCGCCTGTCTCTGCCTCCCAAGTGCTGGGATTAAAGAAAGGTGTATGCCACCACCGCCCGGCCTAATATTTTCTTAAATGAACATAAATATATAAAGTGTTTTTGTTTGTTTGTTTGTTTTATATTTAGTAGAGCTTAAAATCTTGGCTCTTACTGTGGTAACTTGATACAAGCGTTACAAATGTCAAGCAAAGCAGTCAGTCTTACTCCTTGTGGTTTTCTTACAAACTCCCTCCCAATTTAATTGTCTACATTTCTTTTGGGTATATAAATGCTTTTAAAATATGTAAGCTGTTCTGAAAACTATAATATAGTGTAAAAACATGAAATAAACAATACTACTAATAGAGAGGCTGAAATAGGAGAAGCAAGATCTCAAGACCATTATGTTGTACACAGCAAGACACTGTCACGAACAAACAAGCTGACAGTGTATATGGGTTGTATAATATTTCTCCAATTACCAAATTAGAGAGACCATTGGATGACAGTCAACAAATTTCTAATTCCTCATAT
>NW_022196898.1:56152480-56154472 GCF_008632895.1 Mastomys coucha | reverse complement strand
TTTATTGTTTCTATTTCCATTTTTAGATTCTGGATGGTTTTGCTCATTTCCTTCACCCGTTTGATTGTATTTTTCTGTAGTTCTTTAAGGGATTTTTGTTTTTCCTCTTGAAGGGCTTCTAGCTGTTTACCTGTGTTCTCCTGTATTTCTTTGAGGGTGCTATTCATGTCTTTCATAAAGTCCTGAATCATCATCATGAGAAGTGATTTTATATCTGAATCTTGCTTTTCCGTTGTGATGGTGTGTCCAGGACTTGCAATGGTGGGAATATTAGGTTCTGATAATGCCAAGTAACCTTGGTTTGTGTTGCTTATATTCTTACACTTGCCCCCCACCATCTGGTTATCTCTAGTGCTACCTGCTCTTGCTAAATCCGACTGGAGCCTGTCCTTCCTGTGATCCTGATTGTGTCAGAACTCCTCAGAATCAAGCTGTCTCGGTGATCCTGTGATTCTGGGATCCTGTGACCCTGGGCTTGTTAGAGCACCTGGGAATGGAGGTTCCTCTGGGTGTTTTGGGAATGACTGCAGAGTTTGTGCCCAATGTCTGCTCAGGGCACTGGCTGGCCCAGACAGACCGGAAGCAACCAGAGCCACTGGGCTGGCAGAGTTCCTGTGTGCCTGGGTCCTGCTGGTCCCATTTACTCCCGGTATTCGGACAGATGTTATGTCCTCCTCATCTCTGATGCTGAGTGTGTTAGAACACCTGAGAGTGGAGCTTCCTCTGGGTGTTGTGGGACCAGAAGGACTAAAGAAAATAATTAGGCTAGACAGTTATAATTGCATTGACTGCAGTAATTACAGAGAGACCCAGTTACGTGTGCAGAATAGGGAATGGTTTTCTGCTTGTTTAGAAAACTTATCACTCACTGATAAATTTAAAAACTTGCTTTACTTAGCATGGCCAGTAAATCAATTATATTTTAAATGTATATAGTTGAAGGCTTTAAAGCATGTTTTCCTGCTGAGTGGTTGGTGTTCTTGGTTTATTTTAGATATCGGCCCCTCATTGGACACGAGATTCATAGATGTTTTTCCCTACTCTGTTGGTCGATTCCTGTACCCTGTAGAAGCTTTGTAGCTCTGTGTCACCCTCTTAGGCTGTAGTTTTTACTTTTGCTGTCTCTGTGTCTGGTGTCATCTCCAAGAAATCTTGCTCAGACCATTGTTCCAAAATGTTTTCTTCTAAGGGTTTTATAGAATCAGGTCTCAAATTTCAACCTTCAGCCCAGTGTGACTTGACTTTTGTGAATGGTAGAAAGTTCCAGTTTAGTTTTTTTGACTGTAAAGAAGGTTAGTTCTTCTATAAATGGTACTTACAGTTAGTTATATGTCTCTGTGTGGGTGTATGCACATGAGTGCAGGTATTTAAGAGGCCAGACTTTAAAGGCAGCCACATTGAAAAGAAAGAAGAAATTGGTTGTGAGCCACTTGATGTGGGTGCTGGGAATTGAACTCAGGTCCTTGGGAAGAGCAGTATGTACTTTTACCAGGTTCAAATTTTTACCTAGTTTAAAAATTATGTGTATTTGTCTGTGGTTATATGTATGTGAGTGCAGGAAGCCAAGAGAGGGTATTGGATCTTTTGGGGCTGGGACTGTAAGCACTTGTGAGCCATCCAACATAGGTGCTGGGACCCAAACTTGGGTTATCTGCAACGCTCTTAACTGATGAATAATTTCTCCAACCCTTAATTATTTGTTTTTATTGGTTCTAGGGATTGAACTCTGGGCTTTGCACATGCTAGGAAGGTGCTCTACACTGAAGCATACACCAAGGTTTTCTATGAATAAGATTATAAAATTTGTAAATCAAGGTAAAGTAGGTGTCTTTATCTCTTTTGCTTGCCTGGTTGCTGTGACATGGCTTCCAGTGCTGTGTTAAACAGGAACTGTGAGAGCTAACATGGTTTGTCTTGTTTATGGTCTTTTGTTTTGTTTTGTTTTTTCATTTATTTATTTATTTTTTATTTTTTATTTTTTTTGTTTTTTTT
>NW_022196898.1:56140586-56152451 GCF_008632895.1 Mastomys coucha | reverse complement strand
TTTTTGAGACAGAGTTTCTCTGTGTAGCCCTGGCTGTCCTAGAAGTCACTCTGTAGACCAGGCTGGCCTTGAACTCAAAAATCCACCTGCGTCTGCCCTCCCAAGTGCTGGGATTAAAGCCCTGCACCACCACAGCCTGACTTGTTTATGATCTTTGAGTAAGAGGCTGGAGGGATGGGTCAGTGGTTAAGAGCAGTGGCTGCTCTTGCAGGGGAGCCAGGTTTGATTTCCAGCACCGCCATGGCACCTTAGAACTACCTGCAACTCCAGCTTCAGGGCATCCAGGGCCCTCTCTCGTCCCTCTTGGCCATCGAGCACATGGCACACAGATATACATGCTCTTTGAGGAAAAAAATTCCCAGTTTTTACAGCTAATTATGATGTAGGCTTTTTATTATGTGGACATGTCTAGTTGACATATGAGTATAAAAATGCCCATTTATTTTTTGAGTTATTTAATCATGAGAGTGGTTGAATTTTACAAGATGCTATTTCTGTACCTATTTAAATGATATGTGATTTTTGTCTTTCATTCCGTGCTCTGATGACTTCCCATCTCCCTCTCCACAGGGCAAATTGAAGCTTTTCCTTTCTTGTATTGCTTTAACTGTGGTCAGAAATATATATACACACGCATATATATTCATTCTCAGGGGAAAAATAGAAAGAGCTACTAAAATTGTAAAACTAAATGGGCAAAGCGCCCTTAGCCCCATAGCTTACCACTTCCCCAGTAGCGTTAATGAATACCAGATCAATCTCAATCCCTTCTTGGCCTGGGAATGACCTCCTGATGAGTTAATAAGATGCTGGCTCATGTGTTTGAAAGTTTTACCCCCAATCTTAGATGCAATGTGATTACAATGAACTATGATCAAGGAGTATGAGATTCATTCAGCACCGCCAATGTCATCGAAAGGTACTAGCTTCATTGTCAAACTACCTAGCTATCGTCTATAACATGAGACTATTTTTAAAAGGCCTGAGTTTTCCTTGAGTCAACATAAGAAGGATTTTATGAAACTCTAATGTATTTATCCATAGGTTAGTACTGATCAACTTGAAGAGTACATATTTACTCCAAAGCACTGAGCATCCATTCTATTGGAAATGGTTTTGTTTGTTTTTGTTTCTTTTGAGACAGGGTTTCTTTGTGTAGCCCTGGATGTCTTGAAAGTCATTCTTTAGACAGGCTAACCTCAAACTCATACAAATCTGATTGGTTCTGCCTTCTGAGTGCTGGGATTAAAGATGTGTGTGTGCCTCCAACCACTCAATGGAAAATTTTAAAAAAGATTTATTAATTATTTTCCATGTATGCACATACGTACATATGTTCTGGATGTGTGCAAGTGCTCATGGAATCCAGAAGAGGTATGGATCAGGAGGTAGTAAGGTACCTGATATAGGTGATGGAAACCAAACCCAGGTCTTCTGCAAGAGCACTAAGTATTCTTAATTGCTGAATCATCTTTCCAGCCAACCATAGAAATCTTAAAATGAGATTCCTAGGAGTCTTCCAGAAGATGCTGAGTCACAGGTAGATAGCTTCCTTGCCACATACTGATAAAGATTAGCATTCAGATCCAAAGCTCTTTCCTGCCCACTAGTCCTTACCTTCTTTCCACGTTGAAGCTCTCAAGTCTAAAGCATTGTTTCTCCCATCTTGATCCTTCTATGTCTGACGCCATGTACTCTTCACCTGTCACTTAAGAGACTATAAAACGCCAGGCACTGGTGGCACACGCCTTTAATCCCAGCACTTGGTAGGTAGAGGCAGGTGGATTTCTGAGTTCTAGGCCAGCCTGGTCTACAAAAGTGAGTACCAGGACAGGCAGAACTATACAGAGAAACCCTGTCTCGAAAAACCAAAGAGAGAGAGAGAGAGAGAGAGAGAGAGAGAGAGAGAGAGAGAGAGAGAGAGAGAGAGAGAGAGATCACCACTGCAGCTCTGGATCTGAAGGTTGCTAACTTATGACCCTCACCTGACCCTGACAACAAAAATGTCACAGCTGTTTTTTTGTTTTGTTTATTTTTCTGTTTGTTTTGTTTTGTTTTGTTTTTAAAGTCAGAAGGGAACTTCCCTTTAAGAGGCCCCTCCAGTAGTTATCTTCACTCACGCCATGGGTTCTAGTCTCCAGTCTTGCAAAACTTTAGGCTCCTCCTGAGGTCATTACAAGGCTATTGGCAAGGCCAGTCAATTATAATTTATATTGGGGTTACTCTGGCTGCCACAGCTGCTTGCTTTCCTCAGGGCTATCTCAGCCTGTTTAGCAGGAATTGTTTAAATTCTACTCAATAAGTCTGTCTTGCATGGAGGTATTAAATAGTCAAAAATAAATTTTTTTTTTTAAGTAACAAGACAAAACAAAAACAAGAACCCAATCCCCAGAACTTTGTTCATCTTGAGACACAAAGTAACTCATTCTTATGATAACAAAGGATACTCACTCCTCCCGAGTTCATGTGCATTCCACCAGCTCTCTAGCAACATGAGGCTGACACCTTCTCCTGCACACTAACTCACTCTGATTCCAACTAGTCCTTAGAGTGTTCCAGATATTTAAAGCTATCTGCTAAGAAATCATGCGTATGCCGGGATAACTAGATAACCCTTTCAAAATGAGGCAAACACAGATAGTTTGGGAGAACTCTTGGGAGGGATACTGGATTCCTTTCCTAGATGACCACTTCCACAGTGGGACTGGGACAAAATACATACAGCAAAAATTGGCAGAAGGTGGATCTCTGTGAGTTTGAGGGCAGCCTGGTCTACACAATGAGTTCCAGGCCAGCCAGGGCTACATAGTGAGACCCCTAATCTCAAACACCAAAAAATGTAAAAGAGACAAACACATTGAGAGATAGGGAGAAATAGTCCTATGCTTGATAATGGGTAAAGAAGGCAGGAGACAAACAAGGGAAACAGCAACTTAAGCCACACAATAAACCAACATGCGGAATGCTTCCCTCTATAGGTTGCCTTGGTCGAGGTGCTTCGTCACAGCAGTAGTAGAGTTACTAAGACAAGTACATAATTAAGGATTACAGGGCCATGTGTGGTGACACACGCCTTTAGTTTCAGCACTCAGGGGCAGAGGCAGGTAGATCTCTGGGAGTTCAAGGCCAGCCTGGTCTATATAGTGAGTTCTAGGATAGCTCCGGGGATATGTAGAGAAAGATACGTCCCTATCTCAGAAAAACAACAACAACAACAACAACAAAACAAAACCAACCAACCAAACAAATAAAACAAAACAAAAAAAATGCACCCGACCAACCAATACCCCTCCCACAAAAAACCACCACCAACAACCAAAAAAACCAAAAAAGAGATTACAGCTATGTGTTATCTTAGGTCATAGAAGTTTGTTACGTGGGAAATCCAAGACAAGTATTTGTTCTTACATCATTCTCTTAAAGGAAGGGTTAAACAAACAGACAGAATATACAGCAGCCTTAAGTGACTTCAAGGTCTATTATTAATTCTTACTTAGGTCCAGGGAAAGTCCCAGACTCTTAGAATGTAAGAGATATTTTTGTCATAACGCATTGCTACAGTACATTCTTAACATCAGTAAGAATTTTAAGTATAGTCACCTGCCACTTTAGCACATTTTAGTTAAAGATGGACCCTGTATACTCGGGAAGAATTATAATGGAGCTTAAAATTCTTACCATTTGATGATCTTATAGAAGTCTTAAAGCAATAACAAAATGCATCGAGTGTGTGATGTCTGTTGTACAAAATGAGAGCCCGCTTCCCTAAGCCCCCCTCCGCAGACTACAGTCTTTGGACACATACAAAACCAATGTTGTGTGAAACAATGTGCCTTGCTGTGAACGGCAGCTATAGACAACTCAGACATCTCCTTCTTGATTGCATCTGCTATAAACTAATCCTGAGTTGTCACATGCTGATCCCGTGTACCCTCGGACATTTCAGAAGTCTTAGGTCTGTGTAAGTACACACTAGGATGGTCACTCTGTCAAGAGACAGGCATTTGTTTTAGTCTTTGGATAATACAATCAGACATCCTGACCATGTATGAACATTCAAATTTTCCATTTTCCCACTTTTTTTTTTTTGAGTCAGAGGTTTATCTGTGATAGAAATAATCTCTTTGAATTTAGATGAGGAACTTCTGAACAGAGAGACTGCTCTCTGCCAGACGGAAAACATCACCTGGGGACCACTGTCATCAGCAGAAGTCTGTCTTTGTTTGACAGCAGGGATGAAGTAATTAATCAACACTGAAGTGTTGGGGACTCCCCTAGTGGCCTGACCCTCCCACACTCCGAAGGGAGCAGGGCAAGAAGGCAGAGCGGTCTGGCAATGTCAGCTAGAGCTCAGCCTCCGCGCACGTGGCAGGAGGAGTGGGCGGAACTGCAGGCGGAATCGCATTTTACGCTTTCCGGCCTGTTGGGGGCGGAGCTCAGTAATTTGGCTTCTGTGTGTGACTGTCAGGGGAAAAGCTGTGGAGCGGGGTGTGTGTTGCGGGGCAGAGTCTGGAGGGGCAGGATCACGCCGGGCACAATCCCCACCTAGTGCCCCCACCCGGAGGGCACTAAGATAAAGTCAAAGCTGCTCACACCTGCTCACATCGGAGGCCGGTGGACTCAGTCTCAGGCACCGGCAACATGCCTATGACCCTGGGTTACTGGGACATCCGTGGGGTGAGCGACCATCTGATGAGTGGGAAGGATTTCAGGGCTAGTATAAGGGGAGCTGGGGTGGGGGTGGGGGCTAGAGGACTCCCTTGCTTGTCTAGCTCAGGATCTTGCACACATGTCCTTGCTGGTACTGACTTGGAGGAGGTGAAGTCACGTAGAAGTCCCCCGTTCCCATTCCTGACCTATCTCTCCAGCTGGCTCACGCAATTCGGCTACTCCTGGAATACACGGACTCAAGCTATGAGGAGAAGAGATACACCATGGGGGACGGTAATGCCATTTGTTGGTCAGACTTCTGTTCATTGGTGCCTACGCTGCATGCCGCCCGCACTACGGGACTCCCCCAGATGGACTTAGAATCTGCCTCTTTCAATAAGCCTCAGAGAGTTGGGCTTGACCTTTGAATACAGAACCCTGGAAATGGAGGGGTGGGTCCCTCTCCTACTGAGGTTAGATCACATTCCCCATGAAGACTTGCCTAAACCTTTTGTAAGTTTTAGGGTTGTAGGGCTCTCAGTCTCAAGCACTCTTTATTCCTGAAGCCTTCATGGATAAAGGCTCACTGTATGAGGTTGCAGATCCTTGCCTTAGGGGGTTGGGTCCCTGAAATAGGTGTGTTGGGCTGATTTCTCTTTATGTAATTTTATCAATCACAGCTCCTGACTATGACAGAAGCCAGTGGCTGAGTGAGAAATTCAAACTGGGCCTGGACTTTCCCAATGTAGGTAGAGGGGAAAGGGGAGGTTTGGGGAGATCATGGCTGTCCCCACCTCACCTCCTCACCTGGCGGAGGGGGCTTGGAATCAATGCTTCTTTCTGCTCACTTGCTCCCGTTCCTGGTGGCTACACAGCGTTTCTGAGACGGGCTGTGTCCTAGCTTTTCCATTCAGTGGGCAGTGTGTTCGTGGAGGGCTTTGCCATACTGGCCATGATGAACACCAGGCCACATGTCAACCCTAGTCCAGAGAAGGGAGGCTGGGACCTCACATCCCATTTGACCATCCTTTATTGTCCAATCAGTTGCCCTACTTAATTGATGGGTCACACAAGATCACCCAGAGCAATGCCATCCTGCGCTATATTGCCCGCAAGCACAACTTGTGTGAGTGGGGCTGGCTGCAGGGTGGGGGATGGGGAACGACCTCCTTGGCTCGACTGGTGTGAGACGTTGAAGCTGAGTCTGTGCTGTGTGTGCTGCAGGTGGGGAGACAGAAGAAGAGAAGATTCGTGTGGACATTTTGGAGAACCAGGCTATGGATGTCTCCAATCAGCTGGCTAGAGTCTGTTACAGCCCAGACTTCGTGAGTCTCATCTAACTCCCTCCCTGGGCTGGACCAGGCAGTGTTTGGGTCAGGAGTCAGCTCTCTCAGATTCCCGATCTGCACAGATCTTATTTACCTTTTGAATTTCTTAGCCACTTACCCTCCAGGATGTTTCATGTGTTGTCACCTGCTGTCACCATGACCCTAAACTATCAAATGAATGCTCTTACGTAGGCCACGCCTATTAAGTTCCTAGATAGGAAGTCATGTTTTCCAAGTGTTTTCCACCTGTGCCCTCTGCTGTAGGCCCTCTACCAGCTAGTTCTTGTCTTTGCTGTTCACGAAATACAGGAATATCCCATGGATTAGAAAAAGAAGTCCAAGATGAGGGACTGTCACAGAACCCTTTCCAGCCTCTCAAAGTGCTTCCCTTCACACCCCCCAGGAGCCAGCACTGTTCATGGGTAGCACGGGATCAGCCTGAAGGACTTTCTCTCCTTCTTTTCTGCTTCAAATTCTCCTCAATTTATGGGGAAAAATCAAGTATATTTCATTTTTCTGGACCTATTGTGTGGACCTTTCATCTCCTCTGACTGAGTATTTTAGTTCTCTATTCTTTGATGCTGCCTGGCATTAGTATCTGACAGTGCTCAGGGTACTCATAGGTGTAGGCATCAGGAATGATGATGCCCCACTGTGGGCAGTGTATTCTTCTTCCCTGGCTTTCCATTGCATTCGCAGGGTGGGGTGGGCTACCGAGGCGTCTAGTAAGTGCTCACATGTTAAATCAAAACCTGGACAGTGACTGAGTCTCCATCTTAGTGGGGATGGCTATCCACCCTTGACTATGTAGGACCATCCATGCATGATACTGAAGGACCAGTCCTTCTTCAGGAACTTACACGGTGACAGCTGTTTTCTGCCTCAGGAGAAACTGAAGGCGGAATACTTGGAGCAGCTCCCTGGAATGATGAAGCTCTTCTCACAGTTCCTGGGCAAGCAGTCATGGTTTGTGGGTGAAAAGGTAAAAGAGAAGAAGCTGGGCGTTGTCGTTCTCCCAGGGGACAGAGTTTCATGCCCTCTCATTCTTGGCCTTTTGTAGATTACTTTTGTAGATTTCCTTGCTTACGATATCCTGGACCTGCACCTTATATTCGAACCCACGTGCCTGGATGCCTTCCCAAACCTGAAGGACTTTGTGGCCCGCTTTGAGGTGATGCCCTGATCCTCCTTCCCCCTGGCTATCAACTTTTCCTTGATGTTTTCTTGGGGGGAGGATAGGAATCAGGAATTGAGCACTTGCTTTCTGCCAGAGTTGGTGTCAAGCATCTTACATCTGTTGATCAAGCTTATAGTGATCAGCATTCCTCCATGGTAGAGGGGATTATCACACCTATTACTCAGCTAAGGAAATGTGAAACTCTAGAGTTACACTTGCATGGGGTTTCAGCACCAGCAGAGTGGTGCCAGGGTCCCCATTGACTTCTGGCTCCTCAGAGCAGCAGGTAGGGGCTGCAGCCTGGGTTAGGAGGGCAAACCAAAGAAAGCTGGCATGAAGTGTCGGGATGTAGAGAATATACTTGGCCTGTTGACTGCTTTGCTGGGACTTGTGTGGGGCTCCTGTCAGAGAATTTTATCCTGAAATGCGTCATGGGCTTTCCTCCCTCCCTCCTTTCCTTTTTTATTTTGAGTGTCCAAGTGTTCTGTGGGATGGCATCATAAACTTATTTTTACTTGTACTTCCTGATCTCTGTATGAGGCACATGTAATGCCCAGTAAGGAAGGAAAAATGTGGTCCTTATATCCACCTTGGAACCAAGTGTATCAGATGACATTAGGCATACCAGACTGGGAGGTGTGTGGGGTCCCATTTGGGTACTAGGGAGCCCAGATTCACCAGAGAATACTCATTTGATTGCCTATACCAGCTAATTTATTAGAAATTTGGGGGTTGGAGACCTTAGTCCGGTGGGCTTTTCAGTCTTGAATTCATTTTCCTCCCCAATTCCTTATCAACTGATGCATGTTCTCAGCTCGTTTTCATTTGGTCCAAGCCGAGTGGCTGTGAAGAGCTGAAGGCTGCAGCTTTTGGTTAAATGGGAACTTGGTTCCCTTGTATACAGGCAGCTCTGGACCACATTGAAGTCTTTAGAGATATTCAAGGGGCTCACTCTCCTGCTAGAAGGCCAACAGCATATGTAACTGCCTCTGCTCCCGGTCCATGCCTTTATCAATGCTGGAGACAGGATTGGTTGAAGCTCAGTACCAGGTGCAGAAGTGTGGCTTTCTCCTTAGGGAATTAGAGTGAGCCTGGCTTTTCTTTTCTGGTTTATCTGTAAACTTTGACCCTGGTTTTGCCGAGTCATGGATGAGATAGGGGTTATCTTCCAAAACATGCCTCTTTGTCCTTCTAGATAGATTCCTACTTAATATATTCCAGGCAATATGGAGTTTATATGTGCAAGAGAAGCATGTCTGTGTAGACAGAGGAGTGACAGGGTCCCTTGGGGGGAGGTCAGGAAGGGAGTATGCCAAGAGAGTACAAAATCTGAGAGACAGAGGCCAGGCTAATCTCAGATGGGTGCCACGTACTAGCAGTGTGAGCAGGAGGAAGCTGCGTAGCCTCCTTGGCTCTGAGCAAACCTTAGTTTTTGGTTTTCCATTTTTCTCTAACTCTCAGGGACTGAAGAAGATCTCTGCTTACATGAAGACCAGCCGCTTCCTCCGAACACCCCTGTATACAAGGGTGGCCACTTGGGGCAATAAGTAGGGCCTTGACTGGGCAGGAAGTGGGAACCTGGGGTTCTGGGAACAGTTGAACTTCCTGTAGCCCTGGTGCTGCCTTCTTTCCATCCCTTTCCTGACTCCAGAGTGTCAGGGTTCCACTTTTCTTTCCCCCAGTCCCTGCCCCTTCAAACCTACTAAAGCCTAGGCTCCGAGTTTTCCTTAAGCAAAGTGCCCGTCTAGCATGTCTGTGTCCCGCACCCACTCGATACTCTTGCCTGGCTCTTGCTGGGCTGTTGTGAAGATTTGGGACTCTCCATCAGCACTCAGCCTGGGGCCCTCCATACTTGCCTGACGACCAAAGACGCCTGATGTATGTATGAGGTCCCTGCACAGCTCTTTTGGATCCCTCCTGTAAAGTCTGAACCACATTGGCTCTGGCTGCCGCACTGCTATCTCCAGTGCCTGCCTCGCGATCCTGGCAGAGGCCGAGTTCACAGGGATTTTAGTTGGATAGGCAGGGGTTTGGGCCTTCCTGGCCTCACCTGATTGTATCACAAAGGCAGCTGCAGAAAGAGCTCTGCGAGCTCAAAGGAAGCTTAGATCTCCTTTATGCTAGCAGCACTGAGGTTTGTCATACAGGTCTCAGGGGTGAGGATCCAGGCTGGTGGGAGTCTCCAGCAGTAAGCCAGGATCCTCTCTACCCAATGTGCTATGGCTGCCTTATATCTATGTGTCTCCAGGATCCTGTCTTTGATGTGTTGGTCACCAGGGATGAGGACCATCTTGGTTCATCCCTTCTCTCTGTGAGCCCCTGTGAAATAAAATTCTTCATGCTTTCGTAGTTTCAGATGTCTTTTCCTACTGTTTATATCAGCAGTACTTTGGATAGGGATAGAATTGTAGAGTGAACTTTATGGTTCAGATGCCCCTTTGAGAAATGCAGGGTTTCTGGTGAGAAGACTCCGGTCACTCTGACTAGCATTCTTTTGTATGTGTTCTACTTTGGTACTTCAGATAGCCATCTTTGTCCTGAGGTCTCCAAGTCAAAGCCTTTGTCGGGATCTGTACCAAGCCTGGTGCTTCTTCCCACCCTCTTCACAGCCTCTCTGAGCCTCTCCCACTCAGATTTAAGATACAGTTGCTTTGGGTTAACAGTGCTGCCTCCAAGAGTCATTGAACAAAAACCACACCCGTCATGAACAATCCTCCTTTGAGTTGTTGGTCAGAGTTGTCCAAGAGACACCCAGAACATTCGCTATTGGTATTGGTTGCTCCCTCTGAGAAGTGGGAGTTAAGCCTATATTGCTAAAGACCCTATGTACTTCAGACAGGGGCCAGAGACTCCTAAGCTGGATCTGACTTGAAACCCTTCTCCTTGAGAAGTGCCATAGCGCCAAAGGACTTTCATGGTGCCAAAGGAGGGAGTCAACCAGTAATCCCTCTCAGTTATCATTCCTATGAACCACATTGACCAGCATGTCACAATAACTCTTACTTTGATGGCAACCAACAGCTCACGAATTGGACTTAAGGCCTGCCAAACAAGAGGAAAAACATGCCTGGAATAGGGAACCTAGCCAGCTGCCCGGGGCTAGTGAAGCCATGGACCTTAGAGGAGAACATACAGCTGCCACTTGGCTAAACCAGCACAACCCAGTCCTTAAATACATTCCAACTACTTGTCCTTATAGCTACAGATAAGTGTAGCCCTCACTCCTCTGCAACAAACGTCTCTTTGCGATAGATGGAGAGCATTACAGAAAACCATAACCAATCAAAATGCATAGCTGTGGACCCTAGTCCCAGCCGATAGCATCTACAGCTCAACTCCTACACCTAAGGCTCAGGGCTCACTCCAGAATAGTGGGTGGAAAGACTGTTGAGGGCCGGAGGAACAAGGAGTTTGCTGTGAGACTGTGTCTGTAGGAATGTCAGAGGTCTCATGAAGTCTCACCACCATGGCTGCCTAAACATGAGCTGAACGGGACGGCACCAACAGAGACATAAAGTGGGCAGTGGGGAAGCTCACGAGGCCTCAGCTCTAGACAAAGAACTACAGGCAACTAAGGGATGCTGAGAGTGGCGAAGCAGTCTTCTCCAGGGAAGAGCTCTCTAGTTAGTTACCCAATACCAATGGTCAGCCCTGAAAATATACATACAAGAAACATGTAGACAAAACAGGTTTTATTTGTGTATTTGGAATATATACTATGTATATATTATACATAGTATATATTCACACATATATGCAACAGAATATATATGTGCAACAATTAATGAAAAAAGAGGTATATGAAAGAGTCTGGAGGGAGGAAAGGGAAGGAGAAAATGATATAATTATAATCTGGAAAATAAAAATAATTAAAAATTAAAATAAAATTCATTTTAATATTTTTTATGTCTTACCTGTTGGGGGACATTGTGTGAAAGTGTGTCTCTGTATATTCAATTGTTAATTCAGTAAAGATTTTGTTCAAAAACTATAGTTAGAAATATATCTCCAAAAATGACTTAAGACTTACATAGGCATTTCCTCCAAGTGGACAGCCAGTCACTAAGCCCACAGAATCATGACAAACGCTGTTAGTTAGCAGAACAGTGTCTAAATCCTGCATAAACCTAGATTATTCCCTGCAGAATGGCTCCAATCTAATGAGTGACAGGAGTTGGTGAATTTTGTCAGATCCAGTCCTTCATCGGCATGATGTTCTCCTGAAGTGAGTTAAAATCACACGTGGAGTGAACATTAGGAGATTCCGATGTTTCCGACTGCACCGTGAGCCCTCCATGCACCAAAATGAGCACTTTAGTTCGTAGACAGGTATTTTCCTCTCTCCAGACTCTCACCTGATTTTTTGTGGATGCCTACTTCTTTGTGCTGGTGAGTGTAGTCTCCGTACACTCTGTCTGTCACCTCAGTGTTATTAGATGTGTGGATTTCATTAATTTAAAAGCTTCTAACCAGCATCGTGATCATCTCTCACTTGTTTCCCCTGACTTTAGTCCTTTTATTTGAATAAATTTCTGAGTAAATACTTCAAGGTACAAGGTAAAACTAATTCAGTACTTTATAAGAGATTATCGTGTGCTCTTCAGATATAATAATTTAAAATTTGGTGGTAACAGTAAATCATATACACAGGCACATGGTGGCCAACAATTTCAGCCCCTTCCTTCTCTCCCTCCCTCTCTCCCCCCCTCC
>NW_022196898.1:56113627-56140575 GCF_008632895.1 Mastomys coucha | reverse complement strand
CTCTCTCCCTTCCTTCCATCCCTTCTTTGTTTTTTCAAGCCCTGGCTGTCCTGGAACTTACCTGGTAGGCCAGGCTGATCTCAGACTCACAGACACTGCCCCCTCTCCTCCCCTCCCCCCACACACCTAGCTTGCTTTCATCATTTCGTAATGCTTTGCAGGGTTTGCCTGGCCACTTTGTAGATGATTGCTCATACATGTTTTCACCTGAGGAATTAATGTCTGGTAATCTCCCTGATTAAAGCTCCTTAGTCATTTCCTGGAGAAAGCTGAAAGGCCTGGAGGCAGTCCATGCCTTGGTTTCCTTAGGGATGTTGTAACTGTGCGGTTCTAGGTTGCCTAGCACATAGATGAGAGTTAATCTTATGGAGATGTCACATAGCCTCCGTTTCCAGAAAAGCTTAGTTAGTATTTGAGTAGAGGAGGTAGAGCTCACCATTAGGAGAAGGCACCAGCTACACAGAGAGAGAGCCTGGGCTATTCTAACACAGAAGGACGAATTTTTTTTAACAGGAAATTTCATCTTCTGTCATGGACTATAGGTCCTCTACTCTAAAACTTGGCAGAGCTTCACAGCCTTTCCCTTCACCCATCTTCCCCTTCAACCTGAAGGAGTTATGCCACCAATTCCCATGCTTTGAATTGCAGAGATCACGTGACTTCCCTACGCCACGACCTTTTCACCCATCTGCAATCATAAGTTACTCATATCTAATCTACTGATATCTATTTGCTCTGTGTGGAGAACCTTGATTACATATAGCAAACAAACACAAAAATTAATTACAACAATGTAAGAATAAGTCTACAAAGAAATAAAACATAAAACACTACAGCACTTCCATTTTGTGGGGAGATGGGGGGCTTTTCTATTTGGAACAGATTGGATGAGGGTTTAGAGGTAAGATACCTTTTTCTGTTCTAGTAAGTCTCTCAGTTCATTATGAGTGATTTTAAGGGAATCCGAAGGGAAAATCAGCCTGCCCATTTTGCCCAGTTCTTTGGTAAAAGACTATCTGAGAGGCTTGCAAGGCTGGGCAGGCATTAGAAATGAGTTACTGCTATAGTGACTGATGTGTTAGAACGGCAAGTCGCATCAGAACATCCCACACTCTAGGCCCGAACAGTTCCACGTGTAAGAGGTTTAATTGAGAGGTAGAGAGGGGCCAGTAACTCAGAAAGAGAGGGGGGGGGAGAGAGAGAGAGAGAGAGAGAGAGAGAGGGAGAGAGAGAGAGAGAGGGAGAGATGGAGGAATGTTCCCCATATATATATGGGTTCTGACTTAGTGGCTGCAGGTAAAGGTGGGAGGTGAGCCCAATGGATTCTGGGAATATGGTGGCTGTTGCCCTGGCAACAGGTCTGTGGACCGGCCCATGCATCGTCACAGGCTTTGGATGCCCTGATGCTAACAGTGACCCCATCGTTGTTGTCCTTGCCCATTATGTGCTTCTATATTTAATTCTTGCCCTTCCCTCCCTGTGTGACATATGTTTATTTTCTTGCTTTTTTCCCCAAGGTTTATTCATTTTTATTTTATGAATATGAATGTTTTGCCTGCATGTACTATGTGCCCCATATGAGTGCAGAAGCCCACAGAGGCCAGAAGTGGTCATCAGATCCTCTGGAACTGGAATTATGGCTGATTACAAGGTGCCATTTCGGGTGCTGGGAACTAAACAGCTCTGCAAGAACAGCTGAAGAGGTCAGCTCAGAGCCATTGGAAAATTCCACCAGACCCCTCCACTCCTGGAAGAGACAGGTCAGAGAGCACGTAGGCCAGAAGGGAGAGGCTAAGTTAGCCCCTACTACCTCATTCCCTAAAGATCAGTTTAAAGGGAACTGTTCCGACAGCTATCATATTGTGCCTTGTTGCTGATGCTCTATTCTGCGCCTGGAAAGCCAGGCAGTGGTGATGCACACCTTTAATCCCAGCACTTGGGAGGCAGAGGCAGAAGGACTTCTGAGTTCGAGGCCAGCCTGGTCTACAGAGTGAGTTCCGGGACAGCCAGGGCTATACACAGAAACCCTGTCTCGGAAAAAAACCCAAACCAAACCAAACCAAATCATATAAAAACTGGCTGAAAGGGCTGCAGGGGATCGCTGCCTCTCCTTCTGGGAGACCCCAGTGCACTGGAACAATAAATTCCTCTTGCTTTTTGCATCGATTCCCACCTCTGCGTCATTCACCCAGGGGTTCCAGGTAAGCTAAGGCTCAGAGTCTTACAGAGTGCTCTTCACTGCTGAGTCATCGCTCCAGCCTAGGATTTCTTAGGAGTTATAAAAGAAATGCTTATTAAGGGCCTGGAGAGATGGCTCAGCAGTCACAAGCACTGGCTGCTCTTCTAGAAAATCTGGGTTCAGTTCCCAGCACCCACACGGCCGTTCTAACTTCAGTTCCAGGGGGTCTGTCACCCTCACATAGACATATATGGAAGTAAAACACCAGTGTACATAAAATTTAAAAAAGAAAGAAAGAAAGAAAGAGATGTTTATTCCTTAGGAATAAGTCTCCCACTCCTTTTGCGACTGTGCAGCCAGATGCTCCCAGGGCTTCCCTAGGGTAAAACTGCGGCTGCTTAGCCCCTCCCCACGCCCCTCTCCCAGCTGTTTCCGGGCCACCATCTGCTCTGCTCTACCTCTCACCCGCCAGCTTTTCTAAGGCTGAGTTTCTCCAGCTGTGGTTTCTGAGTCGTTCCTGGTTCACAGACTAGGTAGAGTCCCCTCACCTAGTTGTGACTGCATTTGGACTAGGTGGTTCTTTGCTGTGGGCCTCTGCTGTGCATTGTGGGACGTTCATGGCTTCCCTATCCTCCACCCACTCGATGCTGCAGCACTCCCCAGTGGTGACCATTCGGAAAGTCTCTTTGTTAAATGCGTCAAGAGCTGCAAATTGCTTCCTGCACACACCAGTGGTATACTGTTTGGAGAGTCCCACTTTAAAAAAGTAAATAATTGTAGGGTGCAGGGCAGTGTGGGAAGCCACGTAACCACAGTCCAAGGGAGTGGGAGGGAGCAGTCCGGGATACCTGGGCCTCACCGCCCAAGGACAACAGGTTCTAGCTCTTGGGCATCGCAGGATGTCTCTGGACACCGAGAAAGAGCTGAGAATGGGTGGGGGCTCCAGGGTGGCAGTGGCCCCAGGCTGAAAGGAAAAAAAAACGGGGCGGGGTGAGGAGAGAAGGTGCTGGGTGGTTCTCTCTTGGGGCAAGGAGTCCTTGGTCAGGTCTGGTGGCTGGAAACGCTGGGCGGCTTTCCTGCAGGAGATTAGATGCAGCTCTTTAGGGGGAGGCCTAAGCCATTGTTCCAGCACTGAGTCTAAATGAAAGGAGGCAGTCCATGGTTTTTGGCGTTTATTGTAGAAAGGCAGAGAGAGGGAGAAGAGTAGAGAAGTAGAAACCGGCCATGGTAATGTGGAGAGAGGGGAAAAGGGATGGGGGGAGAGGGCAAGAGATAAGAGAGCAAGAGCTTGAGAGAGAGAGAGAGGAGGGGCTAAGCAGCCCCTTTTATAGTGGGCTGGGCTACCTTGCTGTTCCAGTAACTGTGGGGCGGGGCATACCTGGTTATGGTCAGATGATTGTGGGGGGTGGAGCACATCCAGAATACTAGGAGCTTGGAGCATTGTCTTACCCACAGGATAATGGAGTTGAGGGCTCGTGTCAGGCGCCTAATGTCTGGGGGTGTAGCTCACTGTTCCGTTCCTTGTAGAATTTTCTACTGGGTCTCCGGAATAAGCTTCACTCAACCAGAACACAGACTGCCTTTCACAGTCCAACAAATAATAATAATGATAATAATAATAATAATAATAATAATTATAATTATAATAATAATATACAACACTTGCAACTATTATAGGTCTTGTTTGATGAAACTTTAATTTAGCAATATGAGTGTATTCCTTATTGTGTGGAAAACATATTCTCTTGCTTATTTGTCATTTAAAAATAACTTAATTTGTAAATTATGGTTATGTGTTTGTGTATATGGCTATGTGATTGCAGGTATTTACAGAAGCCAGAAGAGGGCATGAGATCCTCTGGAACTGCCATTCAGTCAGTTGTAAGCTACCAGTTGTGGATGCTGGGATGCACATTCTAGTCATGTGTTCTTAAACAGTAAGCCATCTCTCCAACTATTTCCTCCTTTTAGAAAAACAGATTCATGGGGCTGGCGAGATGGCTCAGCGGGTAAGAGCACTGACTGCTCTTCCGAAGGTCCTGAGTTCGGAACCCAGCAACCACATGGTGGCTCACAACCACCCAAGCGGGGCTGGCAGAGGTCCTGAGTTCAATTCCCAGCAGCCACACATAATGGTGCATGGCCATCTGTACAGCTACAGTGTAGTCATACACATAAAATAAATAAAATTAATCTTAAAAAAAACAGATTCATAAGTTTACTTTTAACATATGCAAAATCATAAAAATCATATGTATGCATAGGATACCATGTGATGTTTTTGATACACTTAAATATTATGTAATATTGAAACCAGGCCAAACATATCTTTCCCTTAAACACATATCAGTTCTTTGAAGTAGAAACACAGAAAGTTCTTTCTTCCAGTTATTTGGACAGATACACACATTGCCACTGTCTATAGTCAACTACTGTGTGCATCAGAATATCTTCCTATTAACTGCAACTTAGGACCCACTGAACAGCTTCTGTCCTAGCTTCTTTGACCCCCATTCCCATGGAACCACCTTCCCTCTCTTTCTCTCCCTCTTCCTCTCCCCGCCCCCAATCCTCTCCCTCCTCTGAGGCATAATCTTATATGTGGCCATGTTACCCTCACAGTATGGTGATCCTCCTCCCTCCAGCCTTCTGCATGCTGAGATTGTAGGCATGCAGTATACTGGCTGGCTGGAGTCTCACCTATTATGAGATGAATTGCTCTAGCTCTGACTGAAATCGGGTAGGACTTTTCTCTCTGTGCCTGGCACATGCCATTTATCTTAATGATCTCTGATTGGATCCACGCATACTGCAAGATTTCAAGATTTTATTCTTTAGAAAAGTTTTTATTATAATGGTTAATTCATATTAATTATATGAGTTAGTAGATTTAACTGTGGCCTTTTAACATAGGCATATATTGTACTTTGATCATGTATATTTTCCTTACGGCTTACTGTTTCCTTTCCATAACCTCCCACTCCTACCTCAGTACCCTTCCCAATCCCTGATTATCCCTCTCTGCTTTCTAGCAATCCTTTGTTTTTTGAAAAGAATCTATAAGGTTTATTGCACAGTTGTTGGGAAGGTAGCAGAAAAGCTAGCAACAAATTCAATAGAAAAGCTTGACCCAGAGACAGGACATAACCCTCTGAGGTGACTGACGGTGTCTGCTGCCCCCCATGCCTGAGCCAGTTTCTATGCAGTGTAAAGAGTTGTTTCATGATGTTCTGAGTGGGCAGTGTCTCCAGTTCCACTTTGTGTGGTGACCCTGTTGTTCACTTCCTGGCCCCCTGGTGTCCACAAACACCTGGAAGGCAAGGGACAGGGAAGAGGGAGCCATCAGCTCACCAGCTTCTGGAGGCCCTTCTTCAGCAGCTAGGAGGAAAGGCCACTCCACAGGAGGATGTGCTGACTCAGTGGATATTTGCAAAACCAGGCAGAGCCTGCTTCCACTTCCCTTCCTAAGCTTCCGAGGACACTACCCCGTGTGGGAGAAGGCATTCCTCGTGTCAGCAGCCGGAGTCCAAGAGGCTGTGAGAAGGAAGCTGGGTTCAAAAGCACCAGGATCTGGTAAGGACAGGAGTGGGTCTCCCAAACATGGGGATAGCTTTTGGCATTCTTTCCCTGTAGTATTCATGTCTAGGGTATGGGAAGCCCACAATCACTTTAAAACACAAGGGTATCTGCTTCCTTACATGAGAGAAAGCATGCACCATTTGTCATCTGCACCTGGCTTACATCACTTAATGAGATGTTCCCCAATTCCACGTACCTTTAGACAATGACAGCTTCATCCTTTGTGGATAACACTCCATGGTATCTTTACTTAGCCACACATCTGTTGCAGTGCACCTAGGCTGGTCCCATAACTTGGCTACTCTAGCTAGTTGCAGTAAACATGAATGTGCTGTGATGAACAGGATCGTACGGCAGACGTTTTGTTGTTGTTTGTTTTGTTTTGTTTTCTGAGGAACAGTTTTTATAGAGCTGCCCTAATTTGTGCAGTTACTAACAGTATATAATGATTGTTCCTTCCACACCCTTGATAGCATTTTTTATTTTATTTTTCAATGGCATTCTGACAGAGTTGAGATGGAATCTCAGTGTAGCTTTCATTTGCTTTCCCTTGATGACTAAAAATGCCAAACATCTGAAAAACACATCTGCTGTTATCTGCAGCAATTCTTTCAGAACATGTTCTCATTCTTCATTTGTTTGTTATTTTGTTGTTATGGTTTTTATCTTTTTTCTTTTAACAAAGTTAAAAGGGCTGGGGTCAAGCTTGGGATCCTCGTGCCTTTGCCTCCTGGTATTGGGATTGCAGGCATGTGCTGTCGTAATTGGCTGAGCCTTTGTATTTTGGATATTCACCCCTGGTCAGATGAGCAGCTGGCTGAGACTTCCTCCCACTCTGCATGTGTCTTTTCCCTCTCCGGAGAGTTTCCCTTGCTGTGCAGCAACTTTCTTTTTAATGCCCCCTCAGTTGCCCTTCTTGCTCTTATATTTGGGAGCTATGGAACTCTTTGGTTCATTTGGAATTTATTTTCATACAGGATTAGAGTCAGGAATCTTATTTCTGTCTTTTGCGTGTGACTATCCAGTTTCCCTATCACTCTTGGTTGGAGATTTTCCTTCTTTATGGCTAAAAAGTATTCCATGATGTACAGGGACCATATTTCCTCATCTGTTTATCAGTTGATGAAGTCTTAGATGGCATCCATTTCTTGGCTATGGTAAAGTTCACTCCCCTGTCATTCTAATTTCATTTCCTGTGGGTATATATCCAGTACCACTGGATCACGTGGTAGCTCTAGTAGCTCTAGACTTTTCGAGGAACACCAGGTTGTTTTCCCTAAAGGTTGTGACAGCTTACACTCTTACCAGCAGTGTTCAATGGTCTCTCCTGCCCCACAGTCTCAGCAGCCCCCATACCTTTGTTCTATTTGAGAATGGCAGTTCTTTCTGGGGAAGGTGTGTCTCTCTGTGGTTTGTTTTGCATCTTCCCAGTGCCTAGTGATCCTGAATATCTTTACTGCATCCACTGGCCATACCTGTATGCAGCTCTGAGTTGCCCAGCTTAGCAGAGTCCTGCATGCCCTCTGCCATCTATGAAAGGCCATAGACCACAGGGCCACTAATCTCTCAGGCTTGAGGTATCCTGATTTGTCCTAGCTCAGCCACCAGGAGCCACCCAGAGCCAAGGCAAGGAGTTGATAGTGAAGAAGGAACAGTGCCAGGAAGACAATAACAGTGTTCCACTTTGACAACCAAGAGTGTCTACAACTAAACTGCCATTTCCCTGTGGACATAGCCAACCAGGAAACTATGGGCAGCCCAGTGTGGGCTGCTGGCCAGTCCAGTCCTGTCTTTGGCTTCTGAGTGCCCTGACCTGTTTCTGGGTCAAACCACCATGATACTGGCAGAGCTTCTCTTCTCTCTGCTAGTGGAATGTCTGGAGTTGGAGAAAGGTAGGATAGTGGCCCGAGTAGAGACTGCAGCCAGGTCCCGCCTCCCTCATGCCCAGGTTTTATAAGGAAGCTGAACAAATAAAGGCCCTGGCTCACCCGCTGGAGACTCATATCAAGCCCATGACACTGGGATCCTGGAACACACGTGGGATGAGTGAGGGGCTTCACAAGAGTGAGGAATACCTAGGAGTATATTTTAAAATATGGGTTTAGTTCAGAAATGGCTGGAAAGCTTTGCCTATCAGGAGTTCAAACACAAGAGTGTAGTGTAGTGTGTGTGTGTGTGTGTGTGTGTGTGTGTGTGTGAGATGTGTGCATGTGTAGAGGGCTGGTTGTTAGTAGTAAAGACTCTTCAGGCAGTGAGGCAGTCACCCTGCCAGGGTTTCATTGTCTCTGACTTGTCATGGGTCATCAAGGGCGGTTCACACCGACCTCCTGCTTCATCCACAGATCCAAACCACAAGAAGAGCTAACACATTGTGTGTGCAACAGTGATTACACCATGTTTGTCAGACTTTTGTTAAATTTCTAACCATCAGTGTCCAACAGACCATGCCTGTCCCCCTGTTGTTGGGCTGGACAGGCCTCCTCCTGTTGGAACTACAATGTGCCCTTCCAGAAACCTCCTTGAAGCTGGTCTTCTAGGACAGGGCAATGGAAATGGGTTCCCTTCTGTTGTAATGTGACCATATTCCATACTGGAAGGTACATAAACCTGCATAAGCCTTAGTGAGGTAGGGCATACAGTCCTATCACAAGGATGATGTGTGCTTCATCCCTGCGGCCTTCGAATGGGAAATAGTGGGTGAGGCTGCAGGTTTATTGCTTCAGTGATTCTTGTCCTTGATTTCTTGGGGGGGGGGCCTCAGCAAGAGAGAGTGAACACAGGGTGATCTTTACATCATTTTGTCCACCACAGCTCCTGACTATGACTGAAGCCAGTGACTGGGTTGAAAACTCAAGTTGGGCCTGGGATTTTCAACATAGGTGCAGGGGAGGGAGTTTTGGGGAAGGCGTGGAATCCTCGCCTGGCTGAAGGGTTGGGAATCAGTATTTCTGCTCACCTGCTCCCATCCCTGCTGGCTGCACAGTGTTTCTGTGATGGGCTGTGTCCCAACTCTCTCATTCAGTGCACACTGTGCTCATGGAGAGCTTCCCATGGCAGGCACACCGAGCGCCAGGCCCCATGTCTGCCCTCCTCCAGAGAAGGGATAGAGGGACCTGTTATTCCATCTGACCTTCCCTACTTGACCATCCAGCTGCCCTACTTAATTGATGGGTCACACAAGATCACTCAGAGCAATGCCATCCTGTACCCCATTGCCTATAAGGATGACCTAAGTGAGTGGGGCTGGCTGGAGGGTGCGGGGACAGAAGCCATCCCTCTTGGCCTGCCTAGAGCAGGATGCTGAGAGAGAGTCTGTGCTGTGTGTGCTGCAGGTGGAGAGACAGAGGAGGAGAGGATTCGTGTGGACATTTTGGAGAACCAGGTCATGGACACCTGCATGCAGTTGGCCATGGTCTGCTACAGCCCTGACTTTGTGAGTCCCACCAACCCTGAGTTGGAGCTGGCCCTGTACTCTTGCCCCTTGCACCTGCTCTGGTCCAGTTTGCCAACAGAGCCTCTCAGTGCTACTCATGGCACAGTGTTTGAAATTGCCAACAGAGTAACCTCAGAGCTCAGTTTGCCAAATGAAAACTTCCAGCCATCGCCCTAAGATCCAGTCCATACTCTCCGCAGTGACACTGTAGTCCCTGATAGGACTGACAGAGCTCGGTCCTTCCAGGTCTAGCTGCTGGTTGTGTCCTGAGCCATGTCCTTCTGTTGCCCTGGAGTCTTGCCATGTCTGGAAGCATGCACACTCGAAGAAGACACTGGGGGTAGGGGACATTCTCCTCCCAAGTGGCTCCCCAGGGCTATGTCCTTGACACCCACAGAGATAAGCACATGTTCCCAATAGGCAACTCAGTCAACCAAAGGCCTTTGATCCTCCCCCACCCCCACCCCCGTTTCCTTTTGTCCTCTCAAATTCACCTCATCTCTTTGGAACCTGTACTGAAGTCCTCACCGCACCAATAGGTAGAGCACTTGCCTGTTTCCTGGGTGATTTCAGTTGTTTGCTTCTGCCTCATGTGAGGCCAGAGATCAGAGCCAGGTGCTCAGAGCTGTCTCATGCACAGCGTGGTCCTGACAAAGGTGATAGAGACCAGGGGACAGAACTGTAACCTGTTGGGCTGTTTCCTAAGAGCATTCTAATAATGGTGGTGCTCTAACTTAGTGCCTGGATGCCACTCTGAGATGTACCATATCTGAGGTGTACTGGCTGGTTTTGTGTGCCAACTTGACACAGGCTGGAGTTATCACAGAGAATGGAGTTTCAGTTGGGGAAGTGCCTCCATGAGATCCAGCTGTGGGACATTTTCTCAATTAGTGATCAAGGGGGGAGGGCCCCTTGTGGGTGGTGCCATCCCTGGCTGGAAGTCTTGGGTTCTATAAGAGAGCAGGCTGAACAAGCAAGGGAAGCAAGCCAGTAAAGAACATCCCTCCATGGCCTCTGCATCAGCTCCTGCTTCCTGACCTGCTTGAGTTCCAGTCCTGACTTCCTTTAGTGATAAACAGCAATGTGGAAGTAAACTGAATAAACTCTTTCCTCCCCAACTTGCTTCTTGGTCATGATGTTTGTGCAGGAATAGAAATGCTGACTAAGACTTGAGGATATGGACATTGTGCACCAGGAGAAGTGGAAGCTTGAGAATTTAGAGGGTATCCCTGGGAAGATCAAGCTCTCCTGTGAGTTCTTTGGGTTCACCCATGGTTTGCAGGAGATAAGGTAAAGAGGAGGGAGATGAGGATGAAGAGTAGCTGTTCTTCTAGGTTTCCCAGGTCTCAGTGCCCCCACCTTCTTGCAGAGTACTTATCTATGTGGATATCTGCACTCGTAATGTCTTTGACCAGCACTGTGTATTTGAGTGCTTGAACGCATGCCCAAACCAGGATGAATTCATAGCTCAATTTTAGGTGCTTTTCCAGGATCCCCCATCCTATTGGATGGTCTTCTTCCATTCCCCCTTTACACAATGCCTTCCTTGGCATGGAAATGAAAAATAATTGGTATTTATTGAAGACTGGACCTATGTTCAATAAAGTCTTATATCTACTGAATGAAGTTTGTCATTACAGCAACCTATGAGGTGGATATAATTATCAAGAGCTATTGAACAGATAGTGAGGGTGAATACATCCTCCCGTTGGTCCCCTTGGCAGATGACAGTCACTACAGTCTTTTCTTTCTTTGTCCCTGACTTGAGACAAAGAGAAAAGCTGCGGTCAGGGGTGTGAAAGTGACAAGCATCTGGAGAGAGAAAGTGCTTTCTCTGCTAGTTCCCACCACACTGCTTCTGATCAGGCTGCTCACCCTGGAGACTGTGTGAGCAATCTCTACTGTACTGCATGCCCTAGCTGTACAGTGCAGTGGGAGAGTGTAGAAGGCCACAGTCCAAGGCCAGCCAGGCCTGGCCTCTGGGGTACAGGCAGCATTGGAACTTTGACTTGTTCATAGCTTAACTGGGCACTCACCTGAAAAGATGGCACACAGCATAATGTCTTTCACTAGCAGGGTTGGGAAAAATAGGGAGGATACATTGAGTATGCATTCAGCTACTAGATTTCTGAGTTTAGATGTTCTGCTTCAGGAGAATGGCCAAGGCCACTCCATTATCTGTTTGCTGGCTCTCCTATCCCTATCCTCACTCAGTCAAAATTTACTGAGGTACGGGGTGAGACATTTGCTCTCTTCCAAAGTACAAAGTTACTGGTCCCTGTGCCCTGCTTGCCCCACCCCCGTCCACCCAGCAAGGAGGAGCCTGCTGGTGAAAAGAACAAGAGTGACAAGGATTTCTTGCTTTGAGAGTGAACTAAGAGGGCAACATGGAAGCTGCAGAGTCCATCCCCGTGTAGACAGGCAGGCAGACTGCTGCCTTTCTAGCTGTGTGAGCAGGAGGGGAGCCCTTAGCCTCTGCATGAGTTGCTCATACACAGAAAGAGCACCCACTTCCTTCCCAGACCAATCTTTGCAAAGATGGCTTTGGAACCCAAGACAAGACTACAAAGCCTTGACCTGGAGGCATTTTCATGACCACCCCTGGTGGCTCTGGCCCTTGGGCACAACTGGGCCCCGTCCTCCAGCCCAGTTTCCTCTTCTTTCCATTTACCTTTCCTCCATTTCTTCTTCCCAGCCCTTCCCTCAGCCTAGATTCTCACTTCCCTGGTCACTTGGGTTCCACAGTTTTTCATCAGTCTCTTTCTATTCCTTGTCTATGTCCTGCATCCAGACAGCCCCCTGTTTTGAGGAAATTATCTGATCCTAGAATCCCCAGGATGGATGGAAGATCCAGACCCACACATGTGCTTCTCTGGTCCTCGGAGTGAGCAGCCAAGTCCCATCTAATTCCCAGTAAAGTCTGAAGCACATTTGCACTGTGTTTTGTCTAACTGTCTGTGACTCCCAGGACTATATTGACTTGGTTAGGCGGTCTCCGTTTTGTTCTCTACAACAGGGCCTGGGTATTGAGGATGTGGGGGACTGTAAGTCATTTAAGATCCTTGGTGTCCCTAGTCCACGGTCTTTGGTCCTCAACCTGGGATTCTTATAGAAGAGGTTCCTTTCTTTGGACTGTCCCATCTTTGATGTGAATGGCAGGGCTTGGCATGTGGTTAGTGTTTAGGAAATTTATCTTCAGAGAAGTTTTGGCCTATCCGTATGTGATGGTTTGCATATGCTTGACCCAGGGAGTTGCACTATTAGAGGGTATGGCCCTGTTGGAGTAGGTGTGTCACTGTGGGTGTGGGCATTAAGACCCTCATTCTAGTTACCTGGAAGCCAGTATTCTGCTAGCAGTCTTCAGATGAAGATGTAGAACTCTCAGCTCCTCCTGCACCATGCCTGCCTGGATGCTGCCATGCTCCCACCTTGATGATAATGGACTGAACCTCTGAACCTGTAAGCCAGCCCCAATTAAATGTTGTCCTTATAAGAGTTACCTTGGTCATGGTGTCTGTTCACAGCAGTAAAACTCTAACTAAGACACCATACAACAGGCTATAGGGCTTAGAGTTCTGGAAAGAAAAGTCTTTTCTAGAGACGTTACAGCAAATGTGTCCATGCAGAGGTGCTGGAGTCTGAGTCAGAGGCTCTTAGCTAAGCAGGCTCATTAAGAAGCTATAGCTGCCCTGGAAGAGCATGATCAGGGATGGGCAGGCCTGGTGTGCGGGGCTCTAGTGCCACAGTGTATGGTTGAAGATGCTGTGGACATTTTGCATCAAGTTGTACACAAAGGACTTGGACACATTGCAGAGGTACCTACTGAGCCTGTCCCTATGCCAGGGGCTAGATCACAGTGTCTGGCCTTTGTCAGGCAGTGCCCACAACCTACCTGTATCAGGTAGCACATCTGGATGAGAGCTCTGATGGGTGGTGTCTTCATGCCCCCTGCCTGCTGCTGCCTACTGCAGTTAAGGAGCAGTCAGGCTTGCTGAAATGAACGAGGAACTAAAAGTTAAAGGTCGTAAGATAAAAATTCATAGAAGCGAAATGCTCGTGAGACTGGTAAGTTCACATTATTTCAGCCAATGTCTATTAAATTTTAACTAAAAGACAAAGAAGATAAGGTAGAAAGGATGTAGTGAAGTCAGGAGTGGCACTCTGATAATGTTGAGTAGAGAGAATGACATTACCCAACACCAAAGTAGACATGGGCCTAGAATAGAGGTTGGCAAATGTTCCCCACGAAAGGCCAATATTTAGGCTTTGCAGACCAGACACTCTCCACTGTAGCTCCTCCACCCTGCAGTTAGAATGGAGAAGCAACAATATAGCAGCGGCCATAGTGGTGCTGGTGGTGCACATCGTTAGTTCTAGCACTCCAGAGGCAGAGTTAGGAGGATCTCTGTGAGTTCAAGACCAACCTGGTCTACTTAGTGAATTCCAGAATAACATCGCTCTGTTGACAGATCCTGTCTCAAACAAAACCAACCAATCAACCAAACAAACAGAGACAATAAATCACAGGAAAACTAATGTGTTCCAAGAGTCTATTACTCACAAGCAAGTAGCCACAGCATTAGCAAATCATTGGATTCAAATGTGGATAATAGACTTTAGCAGATATTTTCTCCTGCCTACGAGCATATAAACACTCTTCAACATCAACAGTTGCTAGAGAATTGTAAATCAAAAGCACAGGGCTATTTCAGCTCACTCGCTGTCTTAGTTAGCTTCTAAGCTTAACTTACCACCATGACCAGAGCAACTTGGCTGTGGGTGGGCCTTACTTGATGTACATTTCCACAATCCAGCCTATCAGAAAAGGGCCACAGGGCAGGAGCCTGGGAACGGGAACTGCAGCAGAAACATGGAGGAGTTCTGGGAGTTCTGCTCATGGGCTTGCTCCCCTTGCTTTTTTATACCATATAGGACCACCTGCTCAGAAGGTGGTACCACCCCCACTCACATCAATCAGTAATACAAAAAAAAAGTACTGCAGACTTGCCTACAGGCAAATCTTATGAGGGCATTTTGTGAATTGAGAGTTCTTTCTCAAATGACTCTATTTGTGTCAAATTGACAAAATATTAACTAAGAACACTCAGCTCATCTTATGTGCATATGCACATGTAGGAGTGCACACACGCACGCGCATGCACACACACACACACACACACACACACACACACACACGCAAGAGCCAGTGACCCCAAAGTTGGGGTCCTCCTCAATGCCTGTCCATCTTTCTTTGAGACTTTTCTGAATCCTCCAGTGCCTTGAACTGGGATGACCCAGGCTGGATCAGGGTCAGGACTCTTGGGTTCCTATGAACCCAGGTCCTGTTTCCTGTTTGAACTCCTTGTAGACACTTACAATCCAGGTCACTGCCCATGTTGGTGCCACTGATCTTGCAAACCTGTGTATCAAGTGAGTACTGTTATCAGGGAGTCCTGTCCTGAACTGTCTTTACCTCTGGCCTTGGCCCCTGCCAAGGGCTCTGGTCTAGCTGATTCATGCTGCCTGTGCATTTGTGGGCTAGATAGGCTCAATCAGTGAGAACCAGAACTCCAGGTTGTTAGATTGTCACAGAACCATGATTTATGAGCTCTGCAAGTCTCTCAGGTACAGTCTCTCTCACATCCACATGAATCAGGTAGCTCAGAAAACCACTGTCTACCTTCCAGTCTGCTACACTGGTATATAATGCTGTTTTCAGGGTCAAAAGAACCTCTGCTCCTCGCCTTCCCTCCCCTCTGCCTCAGTTACTCCCCGGCTTTATAGAAATCTCCCCAGATGCTTTTTCGTTCTTCTGACATCGTACTGGGCAAAGCTCTCGACCTTTCAGTGCCCTGCGTTCTCAGCCTGTCCCTTGTGGGATGCAGTCAGGTATTCACAGCCTCCTGGGCTTAGCCAGCAGGAGAGAGTTTGCTTCGGTGGCAACACATGCAGGAGTGGGGTCTTGTTATTCTTTTTGCCTGTTTTGTTTTGTCTTGTTTTTATTGTGTTGTTTTTTCTTTTTCAGATTAAAATATTGTTTCTAAAGGGTTGTGTGTGTGGTATGTGCAGATATTTATGGGTACCCTAAGAGGCAAGGAAAGGTGGTCAGATCTTCTGGATCTGGTGTTACAGGTGGTTGTGAGCCAACCCATGTGAGCACTGGGAACCAAACTCTGATCACGTTCAAGAGCAAATGTCTTAATGGCTGAGCCATTTCATTAGTCATGCTGTTGATGAGACACACTGTCTTCCATGCTGGCCTTGAGACCAGTGTATAGGCTTCACACTCACTGCAATCGCCCTAGCTCACCCACCTGAGTGGCATTACAGATGTGTACCGCCATGGCGGGCTGACAGTACTGTATTCCTACTTGGTTTCCCATCACTTCTATAGACATCAGTTTTGCCTGAAGTCCAGCTAATGCTGATGTGTTGGAGCTTCAACCATAACCCAAGCCCACGCTCAGGAAGATGGCTATTCATCCTGCCCAGCTGGGGCCTGCACAGCCCTAAAAGGACATCTAGAGAGAGGTTGTGTATGAGAATGATAACATCTGTTTTGGGCCTCAGAGGAAACAGAACCCAGAGTATCTGGAGACCCCCCGCCTCACCCCCGGACATTGAGGATGTTACAGATTCTGGGGAGTGGCCAGTGTTTCCTAGGCACAAGGTGGAAGGAAGGAAGATGTTCCTGCTGCCATGATGGACTGGAAATCTCTGTGAGTCTGTGAACCAAATAAATCTCTTCAGATCAGTGAGATGGCTCAGAGGATTAAGGCACTTGCTGCCAAAGCTGACAACCCAAGTGTGATTCTCAGAGCTCACATACTGGAAAGAGAGAACTGACTCCAGCAAGCTGCTCTTGTGGTACATGTGCTTCCTTTTCCCAATAAACAAGCACTAATTAGTTAATTAATCAATTAAGTCATGAGGCACACTAAAGGAATTTGTTGTTTATGTTAGCTGTTTTTGTCACAAGGATAAGGAAATTGATTAATATATGTTCATGGGCACAGATGATCTTCAGAGAACCATATCCAGTTAGAGCCCCAGTAGGAAGCTCAGACTTCCCAGGTTGGTGCTGGGTCTGAGTAAATACCCAGTGTCCTTTCTCGAGGACTGTATCTTGAACATCTTGTGGTGTGGTAGTTTCTTTTTATCTCCTTCTTCATGTTAAAGTGTGGATTTGAATTGTCCCTGTTCTGGCTAGTTTTATGTCAATTCAACACAGGCTAGTTATCAGAGAGGAGAAAATTTTCAGTTATCACAATTGAGAAAATGCCTCTTTAAGAGTGTGTCATGGACAAACATGTATGGCGTTTTCTTAATTAGTGCGGGAAGGCCTAGGCCAGTGTGTGTGTGTGTGTGTGTGTGTGTGTGTGTGTGCGCGCGCACGATCTCTGGGATGGTGTTACTGGGTTCTATAGGAAAGCAGGCTGGGCAAGCCATGGGAAAGAAGACAGTAAGCAGCACCCCTCCATGGCTACTGCATCAGCTCCTGCCTCCAGGATTCTGCCCTGTTTGAGTTCCTATCCTGACTTCCTTCAGAGATGAAGTCTTATAAAATAAACCCTTTCCTTCCCAAGTTGCTTTTGGTCAGAACGTTTTATCGCAGCAATAGAAACCCTAACTAGTGATGGGAGCTGGAGAGATGACTCTGCTCTTCCAGAGGGCTGGGGGTTTAATTTCCAGCACCCACTGGCAGCTTCACAACTGTCAATAACTCCAAGATCTGGCATCCTTACGCAGTCCTACATGCAGGCAAAATACCAACGCACATAAAATAAAAACAAAAATAAAAAAAGAAAAGACACCTTGACTAAGACATCCCTCAAAGGCCTATGTATTGAATGAAGACATTGTTCTCAGTGTAATGGTATTGAAAGGTGGGCCTTTAAGAGGTGACTAGATCAGGAGGCCATGACCCACCAATGCTGTAGTGTAGTTGTAAATTATGAGAGGTGATGGAAACCCAGGGGGTGGACTAGTAGGAGGAAGTAGGTGTTAGGGGTGGGCATGGCCGAGGGATATATTACAACCTTTCCCTTTCATCTCTTGGCTTCCTCACACCATGTGGTGAGCAGCTCTTCTCCAGCACCCATTCCTTGCAGTAAATGTTCTTCCCATCATGGAGCCAAGAGATCATGGACCAAAAGCTCTGAGGCCATGGGGAAGAATAAATATTTCCTCATTTGGACTGATTTCCTCTTCTACTTTGTCTAAGTAACAGACTCCTGACGATCATGTACATTCCCCTGTAACACACAGATTCTCTGTGAAGTGGGACAGATTCTCCTTTTCACACCACGGTCCTCTGGTGTCAGGTACAGTGGGGCAGGTAGAGATGTCCTCAACCTGAGAGAGAGAGGGGGGGGACAGAGAGAGACAGAAACAGAGACAGAGACAGAGACAGAGACACAGAGAGTCACACAGAGAGACACAGAGACACAGAGAGAGACAGAGAGAGAGATGGGGGAAGAGAGATGGAGAGGGGTGAGAGGGAGAGGGATAGGGAGGGAGAGGAAGATCCCAGACTCTGGGGTGCATATGGTACCTACTGGGTGCTGGGGAGCCCAGTCTGGTTCTCATCTCTCAGATAACCAAGGACCAGTAACTTTTATTCGACACCCACACAGCCTACTTTGTTATTGATTTTGGAGTTGGAAATGTTAGGGAGATGGTTATATCAGCCCAGAGTCTGTTTTTCTGACCCACACCCATCAAGTTACACACTCTCTCAGCTAGTTCTCATTGTGCAAGAGCTGGCATGACTGTGGGGAGAGAAGAAGGATGGGAGAGGGAGGGGGAGCCTAGGTCTGTGCTTGAGGCTGCCAGCCCCTGTCTTGCTGGGTACAAGAAGCTCTCGTCTCTTTGAACTCTAGAAACTACTTAGCACTCACTGTCCTGACATAGATGGCCTGGAATATATACAGCTGTTGTTCTGACTGGTCCACTGGGGAGCAGGTCAGTTTCGGCTCAAGGGAGACTGACCTCAGGCTCCTTACTTGGGAGAGCCTGAGCTTTCTGCTCTCAGGGACTTGATGGCAACCCTGATGAGGTTTTCTTCCTGGATCTGCTGGCCAGGCCTTTCTCATGCTTAGTCACAGGATAAGATCTCTTCTGCACTGGTCTGTTGGACACCCTTTGTCCTGTTGGAGGTTGGACCTGTGTGTAAACAAGCTTAAAAAGAGCTTAGCTGTGAATCAGGAACGTGTCTATGCATATGAAGAGAGAGGGATGGAGTCCTTCTCAGGAGATCAGAGACATGAGTCCAGGGACCTCACTGAATGGCACTCACAGAGCCAGTTTGACTGGGACCCTGTCCCACTGACTTGCTGCGTGAAAAGAAAGAAGTTACTTAAGCCTTCTGTGTCCCAGCTTCCTTCCTGACCAGGGACCATGGTTGGACAGATTTTGAAGGATTCTTGAGTGGGTGTCCATGTCTGCAGTGTGATATCTAGTGTGTTTAAAGCACCCTGCAGAGGGTCTACTTTCTGCCTTGGGCTCCAGCTGTTCCATTTGTCCACATACCCCTCTCTTTCCTTCCTCATGGGTGACTACTGTGCTCTGGATGAATGATTTTTTTTCTCTGCTATTCATAGTGGCGATTTAGGCTCAGAATGAGTAAGTTATAGTCGTTCTTTCTGTGCTGCCTCCCAGGTGACCATTCATGCCTGATCTGTGCAGTTCCTGAAAACTGGTTCACCATGTAAATTTTAGGCAGGTTTGTAATTTTGCACAGCCAGTTTCTGGAAAGCAGTGCCTGGAAAAACATCACTAGAATGTATCATCATTTCACTCATCTCTTAATTTTCCTCATATTTTGTTGTATTTATTAGATGCAGTCAGTTAAAGCATTCATATGCATCAATGTAAAATGTATACTCAATTTCGAAATAATTTGTTCAGATTTATAATTGTTTTATCCTGTCTCCTGATGTGTACTAACTTGGAATCTTCCCATGCTGAGTAAGGTCTTCTGTCCCAGGCTGGACTCAAAGTTGCTGTGTAGCTGAAGATGACCTTGAGCATTCGTCCTTCTGTTCCAGCCCCAGCCTCCTGAGTGCTGAAGATGACCTTGAGTGTCCTTCTGTTCCAGCCCAGCCTCCTGAGTGCTGAAGATGACCTTGAGCGTCCTTCTGTTCAAGCCCCAGCCTCCTTAGCTGAAGATGACCTTGAGCGTCCTTCTGTTCCAGCCCCAGCCTCCTGAGTGCTGAAGATGACCTTGAGCATCCTTCTGTTCCAGCCCCAGCCTCCTGAGTGCTGAGATTACAGGTGAGCACCACCATGCTTAGTTTATGATGTTCTCAGGATTGACTCCAAGGCTTTATGCATGCTTTGCAAGCTCTCTATCACTTGGGCCATTTCTCCAGTCCCTGAAGTTTCCTTTTGCTTTGTCGTTTTTGTTGTTGGTGTTGGAGTTATGCTCTGTCAATTTTGCTAATGTTTTATGGTTCTCATGCACACTGAAGAATATTTTAGTATTTTTCTTCTTTGTGTAATTTTTTGTTTTCTATTATTTTATTTTACAATGAACTTGGCTGCTTTAGTGCCACTTTGAAACTTTAATACATCTTAACTAAAGTTTTGTCTCTTTCTCTTTTAACTCCATCTGTCCCCTCTTCCCTCTCTCTTTTCCCTCTATCTCAACATTTCCTCACTCTTTTCCTCCCTCACTTCCTTTCTTATTTCTTTGTTTCAGTTCTGAGCTGGCTGGGTCTGGGACAGGGTCATATTCATCTCATTATTTCTTACAGAAATGAGAAAATATTATGTAACTTCTCCATTTCCCGGGTTTATCTAGAGCAGTGGTTCTCAACCTGTGGGTTGTGACCCCTTTGGGGTTGAATAGCACACATCCTGCATATCATATAGTTATATTACCATTCCTAACAGTAGTCCAATTACAGTTAGGAAGTAGCAATGAAATAATTTTATGGGGCAGAGGTGGGGTCACTACAACATGAGGAACTGTATTAAAGGACCACAGTGTTAGGAAGGCTGAGAACCACTGATCAACAGCCAGCATGTGAGAGACTTTCAGAGAGTCTCCATGAGGCAGAGAACATTTAGTTTGTTTGTTGGTACTCACTTCTCCTGTAGTGTTTTAAAAATTCTGTTTGAAAAATTATTTATAGAATTCTGTGAATTTGCATGGATCATGTTGAGTGTTACCCACTGGCCTGGAAGAAATTATGGCATCCATCTCAGATGTCATTCTACAGAATATAAGGCAAATTTCCTCCAATACATTCAGATTTTTTTCCTGCACAGGGTCCTTTTAAGACACTAGGGCTGGCTGCACTGTGAACTTGTGACAGTGTACAGAGACATCCAGAGGATCAGTGATCAACACTGGGATTAAATTCTCCAGGACAGCACTGGCTGTAACTCCTAGCTTCAGATATCTCTATGTCCCCAATCCCCACCTTTCCCCATTGCCTTTCAGAGACCTCTCTCATTCAATGGGATGAATCTCTTGGACTCTGAGGACCCTGCATTGAGGACTTGCAGTCCTCACCCTTATCCCTGTCTGCAGGGATATTCTGTCCTCTGAAGGGTTCCAGAGCTCTGGCTCCCTTTCCAGGCCCTCTGAGTCCTCGTCCTGGACAGCATGGATTCCTTTTTTCTTTCTTCCATGCCCCTTCTTGAGTTCCCACAGTGCATGAAAATATGCTGATGTGCTTCATTCATACTTGCAAATTATCTCCCTCTAGTTCCCACCAAACTGCTGCTAAAGCCTGAGTGACGTGGTCTCTTTGCTTGCATCCTCACAGAGACCTGCAGAGCATATGGCTTCTCTAATGTCCCAGGATAAGATGGCCTCTGCTTGTCCCCTGCACCCTCCCTGCACACCTCCCATGTGTTTGAGGTGATATGCTGCCTTCATACCCTGTAGTCCTAGTGAAGGGTGACTTAATCCCAGAATGTCCTTTCTGCATTTACAGATGTAAATACAGGTGGGACAGTGTTCTTGGTAGGACATTGTCCTTGTGAAGGTTATACTATAAGTCATATATCCCAGAGTAACCTGAAAGGTCATTTGAGCCATCCTGTCATATACAAACACATGTCAGGAGCCTGGGTCAGATCCAGCATCTAGAGATGTGGACAGCTGAAGGTCTAGCTTTGGGCTCCCATGTGTAGAGCATCTTGTTGTCCCTTGAAAGCAAGCCTCTTGGGACACGTGTTCTCCCCTTCTATGCACACCCCAGCTGTGGGCTCTTTGCTCCCTTGGACTCTGCTGAGTTCTGTCAGCTGACTGTTGTCCACAGCTGTGGCTTCCCTCAGACTTCCGGTCCCTCTGTGGTTGGTTCTTGAATTTAGATTCATAAACACAGCCACAGCCAAAATGCCGATTAGTTTTTAATGACTGATAACAGAAGGACTGGGTCCCCAAATCTCCTAAAGGAAAATACGGAGCCCTGTTTATCTCTGCCCTGGGGCTGTTTCCATGTCACCGACTGTTCCTGTAACTTGAGTCTGTGTGCACAAACATCAGGTAGCTGTCAGACTGGCAGAGTCCTTTCTCTGTTGATAGGTGCTACATTAAACTCTCAGGACGGGGGCTCGCCTCTTTGTCTTTAAGCTGAGAGCTGAGCCTCCCCAATGACAGATTCCCACAGTCTCGGTGTGAAAACCGAGCTCTGCAAAAGAAAGGAAGGCGGGAGAACACCCACCCATGTTCTTTCTCTGTCTGGCCAGTCTCCAAGGAAAGTGCTAGCTAGTCTCAGGAGCATCCAGCAGGTGGCGATGGAGGCAGTCACTAAGAGGGTTTCGGAGGAGCACGCACATTCTGCTTTCAGGGTGTGCAACACAGACTCCTGGGGCAGAGGCTACTACGGATCTTAACCCCGCCTCTCTCGAAGAGGGTGTGGCCCTCTGCCTTCCGCTTTAGGGTTTGCAGCTCTGGTTACAGACCGGGGAAGGGGAGTGCCTAATTGGGATTGGTGCAGGGTTGGGAGGGACCCTTCGTTTTGTCCAGCCCGTTTCTCTGGTAGTCTGTATAAAGTCACAACTCTAAACACACAGGTCAATCCTGCTGAAGCCAGTTTGAGAAGACCACAGAACCAGCACCATGCCTATGATACTGGGATATTGGAACGTCCGCGGAGTAAGAGAAGGGGTCCACTGGAGGGTGGGACTGGGATGTGAAGCAGAAAGTTCTTAACAGCAGGGGTACCTTCTAACAGCCTGTGCTTCTCTGGCCTCCCTAGAATGTTCTGCCCGTTGCTCTCAGCGCTCAGGAGCTTACCCATTTGGGTAGCTGTGTGTGCGTGCATGTATGTGTGTGGTGTGCACCTGCACGTGAGGGGTGGATGCGTTTGTGGAGTGTGGGAGGTCTCAACGGGTGAAGGTGAACTCATACAAACGAAGTCCCCACAATTTCTGACCTGTCTCTGGTTGTCTCTCCCAGCTGACACACCCCATCCGCATGCTCCTGGAATACACAGATTCAAGCTATGAGGAGAAGAGATACACCATGGGCGATGGTAAGGACACGTTCCTGGTCAGACGCCTGCTTCCCTCTTGCCCATCAAACTATGCCTAGACTTCCTGTTATTTAGCCCTGCTGGTCTCCCTCTAGCTGAAGCTAGAGGCTGCTGCTTCCAGAAACCTCTTTGAAGGTGCAACACTGAACTTGGAGTTCCTGGTTCATTTATACTTATAATTAGACAGGATTCATTACTGGGGTCTATTGGGTCCAGGCTCTCTTTATTACCAGACTCTTCTCCACCTTGGAAAGTGACTCCCTGTAACAGGTTGCAGATCCCCTGACTTAGGGCTTCTTGCTGCCGGTTGAATATCTGTAGTAGGGTAGGGCGATTCCTTTTCACATCCTCTTGTCCACCACAGCTCCCGACTTTGACCGAAGCCAGTGGCTGAATGAGAAGTTCAAGCTGGGCCTGGATTTTCCTAATGTAGGTGGAGGGGAAAAGGGGAGGTTTGGGGAAGACATGGTGATCTCACCTCATCTCCTCACCTGGCTGAGGAGGTTTGGAACCAATGTTTCTGCTCACCCACTCCCCTCCCTGCTGGCTGCACAGTGTTTCTGTGATGGGCTGTGTCCCAGCTGTCCCATTCAGTGCATACTGCACTCATGGAGGGCTTCCCATGGCAGGCACACCGAGTGCCAGGCCCCATGTCTGTCTCGACCCAGAAAAAGGACTCAGGTACCCCATATTCCATTTGACCATCCCTGTTTGTCTATCCAGCTGCCCTACTTGATTGATGGATCACACAAGATCACACAGAGCAATGCCATCGTGCGCTACCTTGCCCGCAAGCACCACCTGTGTGAGTGGGGGCTGGCTGCAGAGTCGGGATGGTGGATAATCTCCTTGGCTTGGCTGGATTGGAATGCTGAGGGTGTTGTGTTGTGCTGCAGGTGGAGAGACAGAGGAGGAGAGGATCCGTGCAGACATTGTGGAGAACCAGGTCATGGACACCCGCATGCAGCTCATCATGCTCTGTTACAACCCTGACTTTGTGAGTGGCCAGTGGGTGGGGCAGACAAGATTCACAGCAGGAGTTAAAGTCTTGCATTCAGAACCAACCGTAGCATCCTCCTTCAGTAAGGAGCCAAGTTCCTGATTCTCCAACCTTCCCTATCTTACCAGCAGAATGACCCTTCTGGTGGTAAGGGTCGTTCACCCCAGTGATCTATCACATCAACACTGTGAACCTATCACAGCTAGTCCTAGGCTATGGTTGAGAGTCTGCTGGTGGACAGTTGATCTAAGTTATTCAGCACAGTTGTAAATCTCTGCTATGTTGGTCCTTTGACCTCTTCCAATATGCCATCTTACCCAGTGTTTATACCAAAAGCCCTCAGGATGAAATTAGAGGATGTGGAGTTGTTTTATTGGTTAAAAGTGCTTGATACATAGCATGAAGGCTTCAGTATGACTCCTTAGCACCCTTTAAAAACACCCTAGTGTGGCAGCCTGTTCTTATAAACATAGTGCTCTGTGGAGAGAAACAGGAGGGTTTCTTGGGTTCTGCTGACCAATGAGGCTAGTTGGCCTTTGAGCTCTAGATTTAGTGAGAAACCCTGTCTCAAAAATAAGGTGGGCAGTGATTGAGAAAGACACTTGGCATCAATGTTGGACCCCTATGCACCAACAGGCACCAGTATACTCCCTAAATGATGAAAAATAAGATATGTCTACACTGGTCTAACACATCTATCCAGTTCTTTCCCTATAGGTCTGTCTTAGGTGTCAATAGAAAATCGGGACATCTTCCTAGTAGCCAGCTCAGGGTCAGCCAGGGGAACTTTGATCCCTTTTCCTTTCCATATTAGTCACTGATCAAAACTGAAGCACATCCTTCAAATATCTGATCTGTTCTCATGCTCCCCCATTGATCCAGTATAACTGGTCTTTGTGCCCTTTGTTTCTGTGGTTCCATTGGATCTCTGAGTCCAAAACATACAAGATACTCAGGAGGTACTGGGTGTGCATCCAAATCACCTGGTTTGGACTTCAGTGGTGACAAATTTCAGAGACAGCGTGAAATTTCTTCCAGACTGTCCATCAACTCTGACATGAATTCTGTCACCAGCTAAATAGGGACCTGTTAAGTGGAATCCTAGACTCAAGCCTGGCCCATTCTTGGAAAGGTGGCTGTTCCCTTGTGGAACCCTCTGCTGGGGAGAGGTGCTGAGTCTAAAGGTGGTGACTGCTGTTTTCTGCCTCAGGAGAAGCAGAAGCCAGAGTTCCTGAAGGCCATCCCTGAGAAAATGAAGCTCTACTCAGAGTTCCTGGGCAAGCGCCCATGGTTTGCAGGGGACAAGGTAAAAGGGAGGGCTGGGGAGGAGGAGTTGCGTTTTTTTTTTCCCCCTGGTGTCAAATTCCAGCATGCTCACCCTTGGCTTCCTGCAGGTCACCTATGTGGATTTTCTTGCTTATGACATTCTTGACCAGTACCGTATATTTGAGCCCAAGTGCCTGGACGCCTTCCCAAACCTGAAGGACTTCCTGGCCCGCTTCGAGGTGATGCCCAGATCCTGCTTCCCCTTGGGTTGTCTTCTTTCTCACGTTCATGATGCTTTCTAGTTCCAAGACTAGGAAAATAACCAGGGTTTTCTGAGCTTTCTGTCAAGAACTGTATCGGGCAATATTTATCCCTTCAAAATTCCAAAAGGTTGATGTGATTCTGAGTCCCTTTGGACAGATAAGGAGCCTGGTACTATAGAGGGCCCTCACATGTCCGAGGTCTCTGTACCTACGGCTGCACCGGGTTCTGAGGCAGCATTCAGTGGCTGACCCTGCTTTGGGTCAAAAGAAAAAGCTTCAGGCCCTTGCACAACCTCATTTTCCTGTTTAGGATCCCTGGCAAGGCAGAACATGTCGATAATATGTGGGTCTTGGCATTAGGGGAGTGAAACAGGCAGGACTAAAGTAACATACCCAAATGGAAGAAGTCCAGACCTGATCTGTAGAGTGCTGAGAGTCCAGGGCTTCAGACCTGATCTGTAGAGCACCGAGAGCCCAGGGCTGAAGGTGGTACCTCACTGAGTAGACTTGCGAGTGCCTTCCGTGTTGAGGGGACATTTAGCCTGAGTGTGTGCTGGTACGAGTGTGTGCTAGTACATTGTTTCCTCCCCCACACTCTCCTCTTTCATGTCACAGGGCCTGTCTGTGAAATGGGGTCAACAATTTTCTTCACTCTTATTCTCTCTGGCATTCTCCCCTATATGAGGTTCATGTTGGGCCCCAGGGGCATGCAAAATGCTGTTATTTTGGGACTGAGTCATCAGAGAGCTGTGGAAAGCCGTTCTGTGAGATGCATGTGATATTTCTCCTGGACCTCACCTCCATCAGACTTGGGTTGCTTAGGCATCTAGGAATTAGACACATTGATCCAAGGGTTTTTCAAACCGCAGTCCGTCAAACCGCAGTCCGTTGACCTTGCTCAATCTCCACTGAGAGACACATTTTCTTTGCTAATTCTCTGTCTTCGTCTGTCTCTCTCTCTTCTCCCTCCCACCCTCCTTGTCTCCCCCCGCTGCCCCCCAGAGCTGAGGGCTAAACCCAGGGTCTTGTGCTTACTAGACAAGCGCTCACCCACGGAACCCCCCTAGCCTTTCTCAGATGGTTCTAATTAGCTCTTGTTCTGGTTCGGTTGGGTACTGTGGGAAACTGTGCAAGCGTTGGCACCACGCTGGGGTGGGTGGATGGAGAAACAGAGAGCAGCCTTAGCTCAGCTTGTGTGTGCTGTCTGTGGTGGATCTCTGTGCACCCTCTGGAATTGTCTGTGTATTCTCCAGCTTGGTGTATGGCTTACAGTCCAACCCACAGTCGCATGGAGTGGTCCCTGTTTTGGGAGTGGAGATAAGGACAGCCAGGGTGCAGTGAGAGGGTGTACTGAGCAGCAGGTAGAGAATTACCCCCTCTCTCAGGAAAGTGATTAGAATCCAGTTCAGCTTTGCTTCCTGGCCTGTTCTCTTGCTGTTCACATTCTTGCATGATTTGCTGAGTCACTGGGTGCTTGGCTGTCTTCCTAAGCACACACAGTTGAGTTCTGGCTCCTTTGTCCTGTTTGATTCCTCCTCTGTGTGTAAACACAAGAAAGAACTTCCCCAGGAGCAGGATCATGTCCACACAGAGAGACAGTTACCAAGTCTCCTTGGGAGGGCTGAAAAGGGGTAAGGAAGTGTGTGGTGCAAATGTGTGTGTGTGTGATGGGCATGTGTGTGGGGGGGTGGGTATCTGTGTGGGGTGGGTATTCGTGTGGGGGTATGTGGGGAGG
>NW_022196898.1:56109646-56113485 GCF_008632895.1 Mastomys coucha | reverse complement strand
GTGTGTCGGCGGGGGCTGGGGGAGCAAGAGAGTGAGAGCAAGAGCACACAGAGGGCTGCTCCTGAGCAGGATGAATCCAGCCCTGTTTCACTAGCTGTGTGAGTCAGGAAGTTCCCCAGCCTCTCTGGACTTCAGGTTCCTCCCTGATAACTGAACTTACAAAACCGATGGTTAGGTTTTTTTCCTGAACCTATGTTGTAATTTTTAGCGAGTATAAAACAACTTCTGCAGGATCCAGTCTCCCCTTTGATATGGGGAGTGGAAGAGTTAGTTCTCTTGCCTGGGCTGGGAGCTAAGCAAGCTGCTCTGTGCTCCAGCATGAGTCCAGGACAAATGAATCAGGAGACCTGGTGGGCTGCTCCTCTGGGCTCCAGACCTGAGCTCCTGCTGTGTCCTTCCCAATTTGCAGGGCCTGAAGAAGATCTCTGCCTACATGAAGAGTAGCCGCTACATCTCAACACCTATATTTTCAAAGATGGCCCACTGGAGTAACAAGTAGGCCCTTGCTACACTGGCACTCCCTGGGAGGACCTGTCCACACTGCAGATCCTGCAGGCCCTGGGTGGGGACAGCACCCTGGCCTTCTGCACTGTGGCTCTCAGTTCTCTCTCCTTCCTGCTCCCTTCTGCAGTGTTGTCAACCCCATCTCCACGCCCTCACCCAAGTCAAGCCCACACCGCCTTCATTCTCCCCACTGTCTTTCACATGGCTCCTTCTTCATTGACTCCTTGGCCCAACCTCACAGTCCCTTTCTGCGATTTGAGGTCTGTCCTGAGCTTAGGCTCCCTAGACTTACCCTGGAGGTCAATACTACCTTAGTGCCAGCCCTCCCTAGAACTACCTTGAAGGTCAATACTCAGTGCCAGACTGTTCCTGGTGGAGGAGCTGCCCCAGGCCCATCTCCTCTACAATAAAGCCTGAAGTACACTTGCTGTGTGTTGTGTTTTCTTTTGCTCTTTAGCCTCACCAAGCATCGTAGCTGTTTCCCAAGAGTCTGAGCTCTGAGTCAGTAGTGCTGCGCTCTGAAAAATCTAATGAAACCAGAAGAGCTTTGACATATCTTAATCTGATAAGAGCTTTGACATATCTTGGTTCTAGTCTGAGACCCTCACAGCAGGGATAAAGCTCTTTAAAGCAGTGTTTCTCTGTGGATCATGATCCCTTTTGGGGGAGGGTGGCATATCAGATGTCATACATATTATGATTTATGACAATAGCAAAATTACAGTTATGAAGTAGCAATGGAATAATTTTGTGGTTGGGAGTCACCACATCATGAGGAACTGTATTAAGGGTCAAAACATAAGGAAGATTTAGAACCACTGATGGACAGTCAGCATGTGAGAAGATAAAGTGTGCTTGCCAAGAATCTCATTCACTGCGGCATGCTGGGAATCTCATTCACTGAAGCATGCTGGGACTTGAAACTGTGGAGAGCTGTGTGTCTCTGTGAGGGATGATGAGGCTGGTGAGAATGCCCAAGAGGGGCCCTGGATGGTCTTTCTACCTCGCACATGCCACGGCTGTGTCAGTTTAGATCTTTTGTCTTTACTGAGTCTCTTTTGGCTTGGAGCTCTACTGGCATGGAGACCTTCATTCTTGGTTAATCCTTTTCTCTTTGGGGAAACTGAATTGAATAGACTGTCCCTCTCAGTTATTATTTGTGTCTCCTCCAATGTTCATGCAACCCCCTTTCTGGAAAGCTGTTTAATATTGTGAAATTCATTCAGTTCTTGGAAAACTGATTATAGATGAGTCTGCTTTAATCAACTTCAGTTTGGGGGCTGAAGAGATGGCTCAGAGGTTCGGAGCACTGGCTGTTCTTCTATAAGACCAGTGTTTAGTTCCTGTACCCACATGGTTGCTAACAGTGCTTTCTGTCCCAAGCTAGGGGCCCTGCCTCTCTTGTCTGGCCTCTGTGTATACTGAATGCATGTGGTACATAGACATACATGCAGGGAAAATATCTATATGCAGAAAATTAAAAAATTAAAAATCACTCATGCACACAAAATGAAATAAAAATGAGGCAGATAATGAGTGAATTCTTTCTGTAATGCCCAGATGTCTATCATCTCCTAGCCTGGTTATCCACTATCTTTCTCTCTATCATGATCTGGGACTGTCCCAGTGTCTCCTATATAGTCAGGTCTGGACTAAATACATCAGTGGCATACTGGCTTTTCCTCTTGCAGTGGACAGGTTATGGGGCAACAAATCACATGACAAGTAGCACATGCATACCCATATAACCCCCAAATTAATTGTCTCTATAATATAGACTCTATTTTCTATTGATTCTGTCTCTTGGAGAACCCTCACCACTACACACAGCAAAAACTGATCAATGAGTAAGTTTGTTCCGACACTCAATGCATAACTCTACAGTAAGTGCATAAATTAAAGGCCTTTTATTCTACTTGGACTAGCTGGAAGAATTGCCTTAGAATACAGCTCCAAGGAGATGTGCAGGAAAGAAATATTTTGTAGCTAAGATATCTTTCTTTGTCCTAAAAAAATCTCAGTGTGTTATGGGTCTCTGTCTGCTTGCACATTTGGTCTGGATAGCTGGTGGTCATGAGGAAGTTTGAAAGAGTGTATGAGCAGCTGCCTGGAACTGCTGCTATGTTACTTCTGTCACTGATGCCTTGGCCCCATGACAATCACCAGGCACTTACACAGTCTCTTTTGGCCTTCCCAAGGTAGGGTCCTAATGAAGCCACTGGCAGTGACTTGTGGAAAATGACCACACGTTCTTCTCATCTTTAGAAAGCTCAGTGGATCCTGCGTGGCTCTATCCTGCAGCTCTGGAGGAATTTCTATGTGTGAGTGGGTCTAGGAATCACTATGTGTGGGTGGGTCTAGGAATCACTATGTGTGGCTGGGTCTAGGAATCACTATGTGTGGCTGGGTCTAGGAATCACTATGTGTGGCTGGGTCTAGGAATCACTATGTGTGGCTGGGTCTAGGAATCACTATGTGTGGCTGGGTCTAGGAATCACTATGTGTGGCTGGGTCTAGGAATCACTATGTGTGAGTGGGTCTAGGAATCACTATGTGTGGCTGGGTCTAGCTGCCTTTTCCTGAGTTCCGTATCACTCAGAGAATGGTCTATGAAGCCATACTTTAGGTTTTAAATTTGAGAGTTTTCTTAAGTATATGGCAAAGTAAATGAATTAATAGTAAGAGATGATTGATAGGTAGATGAGTAGATAGGTAGATAGATAGATAGGCAGTTAGACAGATAGACAAGCAGATGACAAATAGTAAGGAAAGCATCATCAAATTAGGTGTTCAATATATCCAGGAGAAAATAGCTGGGGAACTAAGTAGGGCAGGATTGAGGTTTCACTCCATGGCTTAGCTCTACACCAATGAATTTCCAGTTTCTCTTTTTTTTGAGGCAGAGTTTCTCTGTGTAGCCCTGGCTATCCTGGAACTTGCTTTGTAGACCTGGCTGGCCTTGAACTCACAGCGATCTGCCTGCTTCTGCCTCTTGAGTGCTTGGATTAAAAGCTTGCATCTGGTTAGTCGTTCAGTAGCCAGGCTGTTCTAAAAAAAAAAAAAAGGCTTTACCAGATAGGCCCCAGGTGAAAATGGTCACAATGCTGCCAAACATCTTTCATGAGAATGCTGTTGATAATAGTAAGAGCTCTGTTATGGTTCACATATTTATCTAACTGTAGTTGACCTTTGGGCTCCCTTTTGAAGAGTACGTGTAAATCCCCAGTTGGTTTACTGTTTCTCTCTTGCTTTTCCTTTGGGTGCTTTTGGAAAATAATATTTAACCTTGGACAACCAACCCAGTTAGTAATCTTTTTTTTTTTTTTTTTTTTTTT
>NW_022196898.1:56101858-56109418 GCF_008632895.1 Mastomys coucha | reverse complement strand
CTAATTCTCTCCCCCTTCCCCTCCCCTCTGGATCCACTCTCTTTCCTCTCCCTCTACCCCTCCTAATTCTCTTCCCCTTCCCCTCCCCTCTGGATCCACTCTCTCTGTCTCTCATTAGAAAAGAAGAGGCTTCCAAGAGATAACCAAAAATGACAAAATAAAATATAGGATGGAGCAAAAACCATTGCATTGAGGTTGGACAAGGCAACCCAACAGAAAGAAAGGAGCCCAAGTGCAAGCAGGCACAAGAATCAGAGACCCCCTGACCCACCTGTTCACATACTCAAGAGTCCCACAAAAATATTAAACTGAAAGCAGTAGCGCATACACAGAGCATGCAGCACGCACCATGTAGGTCCTGTGCTTACTGCTTCAGTCTCTGTGAGTTCATATGAGCCTGGCTTAGTCCATTCAGATGGCCTTGTTCTCTTGGTGTCCTCCATCTTTTCTGGCTCTTAGACTCTTTCTGTCTCATTTTTTGCATGGTTCCTTGAGCTCTGAGGAGAGAGATTTGATGGATATATCCCATATAGAGCTGTGTGCTCCATGGAGTCTCTCTCTGTGGAATGTCTACCTGTAAGTCTCTGTATCTTTTCCCCTCTGCTGCAAGAGGAAGTGTCTCTGATAATGACTGAATAAGGAACCAATCTAGGGTATAGCAAAATATCATTAGAAATATATATATATTATATTAGAAATATATATGCTAGAAATATATATGTAATGTACACACACACACACACACATATACATATATGACCAATAGTGTTTGGTTTTACCCTAGGTCTCTGGGCTATCTGGTCTCTGGTTCTTGGTCACCCAAGCAGTGTTGAGTATAGGTTCAGTCTTATGGAGTGGGCTTTAAGTCTGATCAGGTTTGGGTTGGCTACTCCCACCAGTTCTGTGCCACTGTTGCTCTAGCAAATCTTGCAGAAAGGACAGACTGTAGGTCAAAAGTTTTGTGGAAGGATTAGTGTCTACCTTTCTCCTTTGGTAGCCTGCAGAGTATCTTCCCACACCAAAGACACTAGAATGTAGGGGTGAAGGCTCTGTGTAGCTCTGCTTCTCTGTGTTCAATGAGTTGTGTGGGTATTGTCCTCAGCCATGGGGCCCCGTTGATTGTTTGCAGAGAGCAATCCATTATCTTAGCAACAGCTTGGGTTGCTTGGGGATTTCCATGGGACTCCCTTGGCCAACAACTCAGTTGAATGCAACCCAGTCCTGGTACTGAGATGGCCAGCTAGGTCTCTCTAGCTCCATTACCAGGAGATTTCATCAGGATTGCTTCATTCCTTGGTTTAGGAAGTTTCTATATTGCATTAGGTTTCCATTCATCTCTCAGATTCCCCCTTAATTTCAACTGTCTTTCCCCCTATTCCTTCTCTCAACTCTATCTCCCATTCCCCCTCCCCACTTGATCTTCTTGTTTCTGTCCCCACCTTTCCCCAGTCTACCTGGGGAATCTAATCTATTTCCTCCTTCAAGGGAGACTCATGTATCTCCCTTTGTTCCTTCCCTTATACCTAAGTTCTCTGGTTCTACAGATTGTAGGTTAGTTCTCATTTATTTAATGATTTCTATCCAGTCATAAGTGAATACCTATCATACTTATCTTTCTGGGACTGGGTTACCTCACCCAGAATGTTTTTTCATTCTAGTTCTATTATTTGCTTGTAAACTTTATGATGTCATTTTTTTTAAACTGCTGAGTAATAGTCTATTGTGTAAGTGTACCACATTTTCTTTGTCCCTCTTTGTATTGAGGAACATCTAGGTTGTTTCTAGTTTCTGGCTATCATAAATAAAGCTGCAAGTGTCCTTGTGGTAGCATGAAGTGTTCTCTGGTTGTGTGCCCAGGAGTAGTATATCTGGATCTTGAGGTAGATCGATTTCCAACTTTCTAAGGAGCCACCATATAGATTTCCATAGTAGCTATTCAAGTTTGCACTCCCACCAGCAATGGTTAAGTGTTCCTCTTATTGCACATCTTTGCCAGCAGGAACTGCCACTTGTACTATTGATCTTAACCATTCTGAAAGGTGTAAGATAGAATCTCAAAGTGGTTGTGATTTGGAGTTCCCTGATGGCTAAGGATATTGAGCATTTCTTTAAAAGTTTCTCAGCCTTTTGAGTTTCCACTATTGAGAATTCTTTGTTTAGATCTATGCCCTATTTTTAAATGAGATTATTTGGGTTTTTGATATCTAGTTTTTTTGAGCTCTTTATGTATTTTTGGATGTCAGCTCTGTATTGGATGTGGAGTTGGTTAAAATCTTTTCCCATTCTATAGACTGATGGTGCCCTTTCCTTTACAGAAGTTTTTCAGTTTCATGAGGTTCCATTTTGTAATTTTAAAACCTTTTTATTGTTTCTTTGTGAACTTCATATCATACACCCCAGTCCCACTCATCTTCGTATCCTCCCTCTGTTCTTGCAACCACCCTCTACACAAGAAAATAAGAATAAAAATAAAAGAATAGACAAAACAAAACAAAGTATCTCATTGTGGTAGCTGTAGTGTGTGACAGTGTGTCCCATCTTTGTCAACACATCTGTACTTGCAAATGTTCACTGTAATGAATCATTGTTTTGGTTTGAGGCCTCTGGCTTCTGTTACTGGCTTCTGTTACAATATCAATATTGGATCCTCACCAAGATGCCTCTCAGATATCCTATTGTTGCCCTGTGTCATGGAGACACTGCAGTTTTGGATCTGTAGGACCCATCCTTTCATGCACTCCACAATGGGGTAGATGTTTGGGTGGACCAACTCAAATTACTGTATCTGGGCCTGGGCAGTAGCTAAGTGGGTCAGCCCACTAGCTCTCCCATACCCACACTACCAGGAGGAGCTCCTCAGTACTGCCCCAGCTAGCTCACCCAGTGCCACAGCAAGCAAGAGGCAGGGCCAGCTCTCTCACTCTCACAAGTTCGAGGGCTAATTGGTACTCATCAGAGCCAGCCTGTGCTTCGTAGTTGAGGTACAGGACTCACTCTCCTAAGTGCTGCAGTCAGTGAGGGGTGGGGCCAGCTCTCCAGAGTGTCCCAGACAATGAGGGATGGGTCCACTCTTCACAGCCCTTGGACATCTACATGGTCCAATGCAGCAGCCCAGCCCAGGGACCTTCACATGGTCTGTAGTGGTAATATGAGCCACAGACATTGACATAGACCCCTACCACTGCATGGCCATGGGCACAGACATGGCCATAAGTGGTGGTACCTGCTGGGACTTCACCATGACCTCAGGTGGCAGGGCAGGCTACTCTCTTGAGTCTCCAGTCTGCCTCTCTCCATAGTGCACAAACTGCTCTACTTCTCTTTCTCCCCCATCTCTCTACCACATACTTGCACACTGAAGTGACTCCTGTTGTGAGAGGGCCATGTGGCTAGTGGGCCTCTGGGTGTCTTCCCCTGCCTGTAACATATGGTATGGTAGGAAGCAGCAAGGTCCTATTTATCGATTGTTGATCTTAGTGCCCATGCTATTAGTGTTCTGTTCAGAAAGTTGGCTCCTGTGTCAATGTTTTCAAGGCTGTTCTCCACTTTCTCTTCCATCAGGTTCTGTGTATTTGGTTTTATGTTGAGGTCTTTGATCCACTTGGGCTTGAGTTTTATGAGGGTGATAAGTATGGCTCTATAGACATTGAGTTTGACCAGCACCATCTATTGAAGATGTTGTCTCCTCCCCACCCCCAGTGTGTATTTCTGGCTTCTTTGTCAAAAATTGTGTGCTCATATGTTTGTGGATTTATGTCTATGTCTTCACTTTGATTCTATGTATCAGTATCCATCTTTATGCCAATACCACATGATTTTTACTATAACTTTGTCATAGAACATGAACTCTGTCATAGTTAGGCCTTGGTTCTTCTTCCCAGCCCCATGTTCTCAGAAATAAGACTCAGATATATTTAAAATAGATTTACAAATATATTTTACTTGTAAAATATATTTACAAGCATATTAAAATATACTTACAAATATATTTATACTCAAAATATATTTACAAATACCTTGGCCATATAGCTATGTTCTTCTCTTACTAAATCATAACTTAAATTATACCATTTATTACCATTTATATACCAATTATACCTACATTCTTTCATGTGTCTGGTTACCTGTTCTTCTGGTGATCTTCCCAGGCAAATCTCCCTCCTGGCTCTATCCTAGAATTCTCTCACTCCCAGATGTTCCACCTGCTATATCCTGCCTAAGCAATAGTTAATCAGATTTATTATTGATGCTACATCCATACAGACATAAGATATTCTCTTTACAGAAATCAGGAATGGTGAGACCTCCAGCAGTTTGTTTGTTTGTTTGTTTTTCAAGACAAGATTTCTCTGTGTAGACCCGCTTGTCCTGGAACTCACTCTGTAGACCAGTCTGGTGGCCTCAAACTCACAGAGATCTGCCTGCTTCTGCCTTATGAGTTCTGGAATTAAAGCTCTGTGCCACCACCATTATGATCCAGAAGTTCTTTTAGCTATCCTGGGGTTTTGTTTTTCTATAGGAAGCAGAGAATTGTTCTCTCAAGATCTGTAAGGAATTGTGTTGGAATTTTAATGGGGATTGCATTTATTCTGTACATTACTCTTGGTAGGAGAGCCATTTTTTCTATGTTATTCCCATTGACTCATAAGCATAGGAGTTTGTAGTGAGAATTTTGGTTTCTTTAAAAACACAGAAATATTATAAGAATGTGTACTGACTTTACTCCCAGTTATGGGATATGGGGCTGCTTCAGATTGTCCACAGCAGGTGACTATGATTTGCGTCATTCTCTAGCAGTGGCATGATTTTGCCAGCTGCAGATAGTTTTTGCAGGTATGTGACATTTGGAATTCTGGGGTTACTTCAGAGCATATATAAATGCTAGAGCCATGGTAGAAGGGTTTGATTGGCCTGCTGGTAGTTGGATGCAGTTTGCTGTGGTTTGTTAAGTAGTCATTTACAAAGAGACAAGAAATCCCGACAAAGAAATTAGATATCCTGGTGGGGAAGATCAAACTTGTTCCAAGGAAGTTGATACCACTAATCAGTGGGAAGTGGTCTAATGACATCATCACCCCTCCCCCTCTATTCTTTTTTCTCTACCTAGTGTTAGTGGGTTGGAAAGGAAGAAGAGGAGGGGTGGAGGATGGTGGAAGAAAAAGGAACCCATAAGGTAGCAGAAGACAGTAACAAGAGATGTTTCCATCTTCTGACACCTTCAATTTCTCCAAAGACTTGATTTTTTTACTTTCACTTGCTTGGTTAGAGTTACCCCCAAGATGCTTTATATTCTTTGTGGCCATTGTAAAAGGTACTGTTGTTCCCCTAATTTCTTTCTCAGTCCATTTGCATTTGTATTTAGGAGGACTACAGAGTTTTGTAGGTTAATTTTGTTTCCAGCTATTTTGTTGAAAGTGTTTATCAGCTGAAGGAGTTCCCTGGTGGAATTTTTAGGGTCACTTATGTATAATCTGCAAATAATGATACTTTGACATCTTTCCTTTAAATTTGTATCCCCTTGATCTCCAGTAGTTTTCTTATTGCTTTAGGTAGAGCTTTGAGTGCTATATTGAATAGATATGGAAAGAGTTAGGCAACCTTGTCATGCTTCTGATTTTAGTGGAATAGCTTTGAGTTTCTCTCCATTTAGTTTGGTGTTGACTATAGGCTTGCTGTAAACTGACTTTATGATGTTTAGGTGTGTCCCTTAGGTTCCTAATATCTCAAGAATTTTTATCATGAAGTGGTGTTGGATTGTGCCAGAGGTCTTTTCTACATCTAATGAGATGATCGTGTGTTTTTGTTTCTTTCAGTTTGCTTATATGGTGGATAGCATTTATTGATTTTTGTATATTGAACAATTCTTGCATCTCTAGGATGAAGCTTACTTGATAATGGTGGATAATCTTTTTGATGAGTTCCTAGATTTGGTTTCAAAGTATTTTATTGGCCAGGCGGTGGTGGCGCATGCCTTTAATCCCAGCACTTGGGAGGCAGAGGCAGGCGGATTTCTGAGTTGGAGGCCAGCCTGGTCTACAGAGTAAGTTCCAGGACAGCCAGGACTATACAGAGAAACCCTGTCTCAGAAAACCAAAAAAAAAAAAAAAAAAAAAAAAAAAAAAAAAAAAAAAAAAAAAAAAAAAAAAAAAAAAAAAAAAAAAAAAAAAAAAAAGAAAAAAAAGAAAAAAGAAAAAACGAAGTATTTTATTGAGTATTTTTGCATCTATGTTCATAAGGGAAATTGATATGTAATTCTCTTTTTTTGTTGGGTCTTTATGCGGTTTGGGTATCAGGGTAATTGCTTTCATTTCACTAAACATTATTACTCTATTTAGATGATTTATCTGATCTTGATTTAACTTTGCTAAGTGGTACCTATTGAGAAATTATCCATTTCTTTTAGATTTTCTAATTTGGTGGATGGAGTGCAGGTTTTTAATGTATGCCCTTATAATTCTTTGGATTTCCTCAGTACCTATTGTTATGTTCCCTTTTCATTTCTGATTTTATTAATTTAGATGTTCTCTCTCTTGCGTTTTAGTTAGTTTGGAGAAAGGTTTGTCTATCTTGATGATTTTCTCCAACAACCAACTTTTTGTCTCACTGATTCTTTGTGTTGTTCCTGTCATTTCTATTTTACTGATTTCAGCCAACAGTTTGATTATTTCTTGCCTCTTGGGTATGATTACTTGTTTTTCTTCTAGAGCTAGTTCTCAGGGAGGGAGCTTTCAGGTCTGTTCCAGCGTGGGGGCCTCTGCTATAGGGACTTACCTTCCACCTCTAGGTGGGAATCAAGGGCTATATCAGCAGCCTATAACATGTTGTTTTGAGAGACTCTTGGACAACCCTGATTAACAGATCAAAAGAGGGTTGCTCATGACTGGTGTTGGGGTTTTTGTTTGTCTATAGGTCTTGGGGGAAGCACTGCGAGACCAGCTGCAAAATTTTATTTGAAGTATAAGTTAATATTTATGGACTAATTTACATGTGCTGAAGGTATTTTTTAGATAGAAAATCAATAGTATGACTATTATACTATTAATAGTATTTACTATTAATCCTTACATCCTTACTCTTATTTTATCCCTCCCTCCTTCTGTTTTTATCTCCCTCTACCTTCCCCTTGAAGAGTCCTCCATTTTCCCATTCCTCGTTTCTTCGAATTTTGAGACCTTTGTCTATTATGAATACTAACCCTCTATCATGTTTAGGTTACAGAGTTTCCTCCTAGTCTGCAGGCTTTCTCTTTAGTCCACTGAGTCCCGTTTTTTTTTTTTCATTGATCAGCCTTAATTTCTGAGAGAAGGAATTCTTGTTCCAAAAGTCCTGCCTTCCCACCTGCACCTTGTAAGGAACGGCCTGCATTTTCTTCCAGCAGCTTCAGTGATTTAGGTCCCACTCGGTGAGAACTTTGACACACTCTGAGTTCATTTTTGAGCATGGTGATTGATATGGATCTAATTTCACTCCTCTTCCTGTGGACATCCGGTTTCCAGAGCACTGTTGAAGCTGTCTCTCTTCCTGTATGCATTTTTTTTTTTGGGTTTTTTTTTTTTTTTT
>NW_022196898.1:56098983-56101080 GCF_008632895.1 Mastomys coucha | reverse complement strand
TTCTGGTTGAACTTTTTGTGATCATGTATGTAAAATATATTATCTGCAAATGTGAATAATTTTACTTCCTTTCTTGCTTGGATCCCTTTAATTTCCTTCTCTGGCTTGAGACATACTCTGTGTGACTTGGGGACTGCCGCGTGCATTTCTGATTTTAATGGAATTGCTCTAAGATTTTGTCTCTATGTTGAGGTATGTCCCTCCAGTCCTGTGCACTTGGGATTTTATCATGAAGGTATATTGCATGGATTGAGATGATCATGTGTTTTTTGTCTGTAGTTCATTTATATTATTTATTACATTTATTGATATATATGTGTATATATATATATATATATATATATATATATATATATATATATATATATATATCTCCTGCAGCTCCAGGATAAAGTCAACTTGATTGTTGTGGATGATCTTTTTGATATATACTTATATTCAGTTTTTAAGCATTTTACTAAGAAATTTCACATCTATATCAGGGATATTGGCCTGCAGCTTTCATTGTTGTTGTGTTTTTATCTGGATTGGTGCTAAAGTAATACTGACTTTGTAGGAGTTTAAAACTGCTCCTTTTATTTCTATTTTATTTGTGTTATTTAAGGAGTATTGGTTATAATTCTTCTTTGGAGGTCTGGAAGAATTCTTCTGTGAGTCCACCAGGAGGCCTTGAGCCTTTAAAAATTATTATTATTATTGTTATTATTATTGTTGTTATTATTATTATTATCATTAATTTTATATCAGAAGGCTGTTTATCTCTTTGTCGAATGAAAATGAGAACATGGGCTGCCCCATTGCTGTGGAATCAGCCGGCTTTGTGGGTATTCCATTCTGCCAGGAACGAATGGTGAGGCCCAGGCAGCTGGGATGGAAAGGCAGTGAGGATTGGCTTCCAGGCTGACCTCTGACCTCCCATTCTCCACAGTAATAACATGCTGTACCCCAAGGAGGTCAAGGAACCACATTCCATCATAAGTGTGCCAGAATTGCAACTACCAGCAGGAAGCAGAAAACAGCTGCACCTACATCAACAGAATCACTCAAAGTAGACAGGCTGACCCAGATCATCGAAGACATGTCCCGGGAACCTACGATGCTGTGGACTGAAGACCACCATGTCAGAAGTGTGGCTACAAGGATAGTCACACAGTGGCAGAGCTTAGGATGCCATGTGCCTGTACTATGTAAGGATAGAGTGACTGGAATGAGTGACCTTTCCTTCCTCCACATATAATAAATGCCAGTTTCTAGTTAAAGAAAGAAAGAAAGAAAGAAAGAAAGAAAGAAAGAAAGAAAGAAAGAGAGAGAGAGAGAGAGAGAAAGAAAGAAAGAAAGAAAGGAAATGAGAACATAACTGCTCCTAGATATGGTTGAGGAGAAGGATTTTATTGTAGATGAAAAGGGAATGAATAACCAGAGGCATCTGGAAGCTTCCAGACTGAACTGGGCCATGAGAGAAGTGGGGAGGGAGAGCAAGAGAGGGAGGGAAAAGAGGAGAGAAGGCAAGGAGCCCAAGAGAGGAGCCACAGCCCAAGGGGCTGTTAGGATCCAATAATCGCTGAAGGAAGACCACAGACTCAAATAGCAATGCAAAGGCAAAGAATATTTACCATTTACCAAAATGGTGACAACTTTAGGGGCTTTCAGGCCCCTGTTTATGCAGGGCTATGGGAATTTTCCAGAAGGGTTAGGTAACTTCTATGATTGGTATAGGCAAAGCATAATACTAATGACATTAGTACAATTCTGATTGGCTACTATGTTAGTTTCACTATATTGGTGAGACCTTGAAGAGTTTCAGTGACCAGCCCTGTTCTGGCCTTGTTATCTCTTTTGGCTGGGTGTCCAGGAGACTGTCTCAGCTCTGGAGCCATCCTCCCTAGTTCAGGGTCATCACTGACTGAAGACCCATTGTCAGTGGCTCCCTCTGAGGTGCCCATTACGCTGCCCAGGGCATTGAAAAGTTTTATTCCCAAGGCTTTTAATTTTTAGTGGCTCTCTCAAGGCCAAGAGAGAAACCAGGAGCCAAGAGAGCAGTGGGTGGAGCAGGAGAGTACATGCCTAACGTGGCTCTATTATATAAGAATCAGAAGA
>NW_022196898.1:56098034-56098973 GCF_008632895.1 Mastomys coucha | reverse complement strand
GGGAGGGAGCTCAGTCCCTGGGCTGGAGAGGTTTAGGTTAGGGGCGGGGATGGAAAGGGCTGGGAGGAACCACAGGTGCAGAGAGACTGGTCTGGGGTGTCTTTGAAATTTACCTATTTCAGGCATTGATCTCGTCTTGGTTTCACTTTGATGCTTTGGATCAGTCTATAAATTTGTGCATTTCTTTTAGGTTTTCTATGTCAGTGGAGTATAGGTTTGTAAAATATCTTATAATGTTCTGAAATTCTTTGGTGTCTGTTGCAATGTCTCCTGTTTATCTCTGTTAATTTAGGGTCCCTCTTCCTTTTTGTTTACAGGGCTAAGAGTCTATCAATCTTGTCTATATTTTCAAATACCCAGCTCTTAGATTGGCTGAACCTTTGTATTGTTTTCTTGGCTTCTGTTTCATTGGTTTCTGCTCTGGTTTTTATTATTTATCCCCAGCTACTGGATTTAGGGTTGGATTTGTTTTGTTTTTCCAAGCCTTGAGTTGCATCATCAAGTAATTTGTCTTCTTTCTGATTTTTTGTTTGTTTTAAAAACTTTTTTAAAGAAAAGATTTATTTATTATTATATCTAAGTACATTGTAGCTGACTTCAGATGCACCAGAAGAGGATGTCAGATCTCTTTACGGATGGTTGTGAGCCACCATGTGGTTGCTAGGATTTGAACTCAGGACCTTCAGAAGAGCAGTCCATGCTCTTAACTGCTGAGCCATCTCTCCAGCCCCTCTTTCTGATTTTTTAATGTAGGCCTCTAAGGCTATAAATTTCTCTCTCAGAACTGCTTTTAACATGTCTCAGAACTTGTATCCCTTCAGTTTTTGTAGGAATTTCCCCCCACTTATACTTTCTAAGGATCTTGTGAACTTTCAAATTATTAAATTTCAAAAGATTCAATTTTAGTTTTTAATTCTCTCTCTCTCTCTCTCTCTCTCT
>NW_022196898.1:56096598-56098024 GCF_008632895.1 Mastomys coucha | reverse complement strand
CTCTCTCTCTCTCTCTCTCTGTGAGTGGTATGTGTCTGTGTGTCTACATGTCTGCATGAGTATGTACATATAAATGAAGGTGTACGCAAAGGCCAGAGTGGGCATCCAGTCCCTTGGAACTGAAGTTACAGATTGGGTGCTCTGTAAGGACAGATATGAACTCTGGTCTTCTGTGAGAGTAGCAAGTCTTCTTAACCCTGAGTCATCTTTCCAACATCCTTTAATAAAATGATTCATAAATTGTTTTAACATAGAGAAAAATGTAAAAAAAAACCGCACATATTATTGGGCTGTACCATGTGAATTATTTTTGGATACATATGTATATTCCATTGAAATCAAGCTAAACATCTATCCCTTAAACACTCATCACTTTTCTGTGGTGGAAACATGGGAAGGCAGTCCTTTCTCCCAGTTGTTTGGTTGGAAATGCTATGGTGTTATACTGTGTGGTCAGCTGCTGTGCAGCAGCACATCCGAACCTACTCCTAAGATCAACTTGGGACCTGTTGAGCAACCTCTCTCCATTTCTTCTCTCTTGTGCTCCTTAGCTTTGAGTACTCACCATTTCCACTGATTTACCAAGACCTCCTCTCCTTCTTCTCCTTCCCCTCCTCTGTCTTTGAGAAGGATCTTGCTATGTAGCCCAGGCTGGCCTCAAAGTCCTAATGATTCTCCTGACTCCAGCCCCCAGTGCTCGGATTACAGTGTCATTACATTTGGCTAAGATTTTGTGTTCTTTACATATTTGCATAGCAATCCTCTGTCAGAGGAATAGTGGGCAGAGATTTCCTCAGGTTCTGCAGGGGAGCCTCTCTATTGTGTAGAAGCCTTTTGATTTGATGCATACTTGCAAGTTAAATCTTGCAATTATTTTCTGAACTATTAAACAGTTATTCTGATACAAAAAAAAAAAAAAATCTAGCCAACATCTTAGAACTCTTTCCATGTGTGTCCTAGCAACTTCTAAATTTCAAGTCTTACATTAAGGCCATTGATTTATTTGTATCCCTATCTGTCCCCCCAACCACCAGGATGAGAGACAAGAATCTCACTTCTATTATTATTATTTTTTTTATGAGTACATTGTAGCTGTCTTCAGGCACACAAGAAGAGGGCATCGGATCACATTACAGATGGTTGTGAGCTACCATGTGGTTGCTGAGAATTGAACTCAGGACCTCTGGAAGAGCAGTTGGTGCTATTAACCACTGAGCCAGCTCTCCAGCCCCTCACTTCTAGTTTCTCTGTGTCTGGATATCTAGTTGTTTTTTCTTCCCCCCCTTATTTATAGAGTGACTAGTATTCCATGGTATATGTGGACCACATTTTCATTATACGTTTGTCAGAGAACGGGTTCTTAGATGGCATCCATTTCTTGGCTATGGTAAAGTTCACTCCCCTGTCATTCTAATTTCATTTCCTG
>NW_022196898.1:56092547-56093609 GCF_008632895.1 Mastomys coucha | reverse complement strand
TCTCCCTGAGAAGATGAAGCTCTATTCTGAGTTTCTGGGCAAGCAGCCATGGTTTGCAGGGAACAAGGTAAAGGCTGGGGGTAAGAAGGAGGAGTTGCCATTCTTCCCAGGTGTCAAATTCCAGAGCCACTCACCCTTGGCTTCCTGCAGGTCACCTATGTGGATTTCCTAGTTTATGATATCCTTGATCAGCACCGTATATTTGAACCCAAGTGCCTGGACGCCTTCCCAAACCTGAAGGATTTCATGGCTCGTTTTGAGGTGATGCCCTGATCCTGCTTCCTCTTGGATGTCCTACTTCCCCTTCCCCTTTCCAGAATGCCTTTCTACTTCTTGGAGTGGGAAGGAAAATGATTAGCTTTTGTTAAGCATGGAACTGGGTTCAGTTCTTTCAATGTTTGCATGAAACTTCCCATCACATCCGGCCTCTTGTGTATAATGATCAGTTCCATTGGATGGTTGATTTGGAATCAACAGTCAGTACAATTGGAAGCTGAATGTAAAGACTGTCAGTTTCTCAGGGAACTAGTACCAGTGGAAGGGGTTGTGGTTTTCCCCCGTGTGCTTCTAGCTTCCAAGAACAGAGAGCAGTAGATCTACCTGATGCCAAAGGAAAAAAGTCATAAGTTGTCATGGAGCCTGGATTTTCCAGCCCTGAAGCCTATGGAAATTCAGGGCCTGCCCAGAGTGTATAGGGAATATTATTCAGGATGGATGTACAGTCCCAAGATGCAATATCCATATCTGGCCTATCCAATTCTTTACTTAGTCAGATCCCTGACTGGGGAAGCACTGGGACCCAGGACTACAGCTAGTGCTGCATAGACAGCTCACTGCTGCTGCAGGATCTTATCTTAAGCTGTTCTGTTTTTAGGCATCCTGTTTCTTTCCTTTTATTTTCCTCCTCAGCAACATCTTGATGTTTGTCCGTAAAGTCATTATAGTGGGATTTCACTGCCACCTACATCCATCTTCTCTAGTGTTGCTTCTATGTGGCACAGTTCTGAACTCAGTAGGGTGTGGAAATGTGCATCCCTGTCCAGGCATGCAGAGTGGCAGGCA
>NW_022196898.1:56092277-56092536 GCF_008632895.1 Mastomys coucha | reverse complement strand
TGTTTGCTTCTGCCTCATGTGAGGTCAGAGTTCAGAGCCAGTTGCTGATCTCATGCACAGTGAGCCAGACAATAGTGGTAGAGACTAAGGGACAGAGCTGTATCCTGCTGGGCTCTCTAATCATGGTGTTGCACTAAGGAAACACTTGGACATCCACCCAGACTGAATCTCATGTAGGTGATTGCTCCTCTGCTTGCTGGGGCCTGCACAGCTCTTTGAGGCCAGCCTCTGCCAGGGAGCCTGTGTCTGAAGGTGGTGA
>NW_022196898.1:56089335-56090169 GCF_008632895.1 Mastomys coucha | reverse complement strand
GCGGGAGTTTGTGTAAACAGGTAGCAACAAGGAATTTCTTGCTTGGTGAGTGATCCAAGGGAGTCAGAATGGAAGCTGCAGAGCCCCTCCCTCTATAGACAGAGATGTGGACTCTGCTGTTCCAGCTGAGCCTGTGTGTCAGGCTTCCTCCTGATGAATGCAGAGTAGAGAGCTGTTCTGTGGAGTGTTCCCTCTTCCTCTACACCTGCAGATGGACACACAGCTGAACGCAGTGCCAGTTTCCCAGTCATTACAGGAAATTAAAGCATTCCCTTACCAGAGTTGGGCACCTGAGTACCTGTGTTGGAGTTCTTAGAGTGAAACCTGTGCACCCTCTTGGATCCCTGGATCCTCAATTCTTGCTTCCTCCTCCTCCCTGCAGGGCCTGAAGAAGATCTCTGACTACATGAAGAGCAGCCGTTTCCTCTCCAAGCCAATCTTTGCAAAGATGGCCTTTTGGAACCCAAAGTAGGACTACAGAGCCCAGACCTGAGGGATTACTCAAGAGTGCCTGGCTGGCTCTGGCTCCCACCACACCAAGAGCAGCTTTCTCCTCCTTTCCTCTCCCTAGTCCTCCATTTCCTCTTCCCAGCCCTTCCCTCAGGCAAGCCTCTGGGGTCCTTGGGCTCTCCATTTTTGCATTAGTCTGCTCCTACCCTGTCTTTGCCCTGCATCCAGCCCTTCTCTTAGTGATGGTTGGAGGAATGTACCAGACTCGAGAATCCTCATCCTGGCCTGAGAGATTAGATCTGCCTGTGTGCTGCCCTGGTCCTCAGAGTGAGCGGCTAAGCCCCATTTGATTCACAATAAAGTGTGAACCACATTTGTCCAGTG
>NW_022196898.1:56079067-56089324 GCF_008632895.1 Mastomys coucha | reverse complement strand
GGTCCTCAGAGTGAGCGGCTAAGCCCCATTTGATTCACAATAAAGTGTGAACCACATTTGTCCAGTGTTTTGTCTTGCTGTCTGGGACACTCAGGGCTGGCTGACTGTGTTGACTTGGTTGGGTGGTGTCTGTTTTGTTGCTTGCAGGAGGAGCTAGAGGTAGGGACTCTGGGCCTTTGAGCAGCCCTCATCTACCACCCAGAGGCCTGACTCATGGGGCTAATATTGAAAGTCCCAAGAGGCAAGGTACCTTAGTCCCCTCTTATCCATACCAACCCCCAGCCTAGGCAATTAGCACATGGGGCCTGTGTGGCCAGAACACAGGAAAGAGGTGTCCCTGAAGAACCAACTTAGTCTTTCATCTGACCTCTCTCCCCAAACACAGAGAACTAATTGAACTTGAAAGAAGAGTAATTGTGCCCCCCCTCTCTTTCTCTCTCTCTTCTTTCTTTCTTTCTTTCTTTCTTTCTTTCTTTCTTTCTTTCTTTCTTTCTCTCTTTCTTTCTCTCTTTCTTTCTTTTTCTTCATGATGTGTCTTAGGGAGGCAGATGCCAACCCCACTGGCAGAGAAACAAATAAGGAATAAAATAATTGTGTGTCTTGACTGTCGTCGGGTAGACGCCACCAATGCAGGCTTTTTTAAAGTAGTTACCAACCAGCTTTCCTATCTGTAAAATGTGCTTCTGAGATTTTGGTCTGGGACATTTTTTGCCCAATTACACTGTGTTCTGGAAAAACAATAATTTACAACCACCACTACAGAAGCATTTGGGATGTAACTGGGAACATGGTCAGGTCATTAGATGTCTTGGAAATTATAAATGTATCCTTATATAGGATATGGGAATGGAGATGGAGGTTTAGGATTGTTTGTGTTTTCAAAATGATTGTGTGCAAGTAGTTGATCTTATCATAAATAATGATAATCCTTTGGTTTGCCTCATGGAGATTTTATGATAAAGTCTTCAAAAGCAATGGGTAGTCTGTAGTTTCATGGTTCATAGTTAACCTTCAGAGGTTAGAGGTTTTTTTTCTGGCACCTTCTGTAGCGTCGAATTTGTAGATAGATATTTTTAAAATTTGTCTCTATCATGGAATATCTTACTCTCTCCAACTATGGTGATTGAAAGTTTTCTTAGGTATAGTAGTCTCGGCTGGCATCTGTGGTCTCTTAAGAGTCTGCAGCACATCTGCCCATACCCTTTTGGCTTTTAGAGTCTCCATTGAGAAGTCAGATATAATTCTAATAGATCTGCCTTTATATGTTGCTTTCTCTTTTTTTTCTTGCAGCTTTTAACATTTTTTTTTCTTCTATATGTTTAGTGTTTTGATTATTATGTGGCAAGGGAACTTTTTTTTCTAGTACATTCTATTTGGTGTTCTGCATGCTTCTTGTAGCTTTATAACCATCTCCTTTAAGTTGGAGGTTTTTTTTCTATATCTTTTTTGAAAATATTTTCTGGGCCTTTGAGCTGGAATTCTACTTCCTCTATTCCTATTATTCTTAGTTTTTTTTTTTCTTTTTTCATAGTGCCTCAGATTTTCTAGATGTTTTGTGTCAGGAGTATTTTAGATTTAACATTTCCTTTCACTGATGCATCCATTTTTCTATGGTATCTTCAATGTTTGAAATTCTCTCTTCCATCTTTTGTATTCTGTTGGTGAGGCTTGCCTCTCTAGTTCCTGGTCAAATTCCTAAAATTTTCATTTCCAGAATTTCCTCAGTTTGTATTTTCTGTATTGGTTCTATTTACATTTTCAGGTCTTGAATAGTTTTATTCATCTCTTTCCACTGTTTTTATTTCTTTGAGGATTTCTTTAAGTGTGTATTCATTTCTTCTTTAGTGACCTCTATCATCTCCCTGGAGTGGTTTTAAGGGACTCTGGGCTATTTAAAGTCCTCGATGTCCCTGCTCTAGGTCCCCTTGTTCCTCCATCTGGGATTCAGATGAAAGAGATCTCCTTCATTTCTAATTTGTTCTGCGGAGTGCAGTACCACAGTTGTCCATGTGTAGCTTGTGTCATGCTTCAGAGTGATCCTGTGCTGATGGGAAGGGGCAGAGCATGCAGGCCCTAGGTGAGCATGTTCTGCACTCCTCATCAATGTCCTTCCTGAGCAGAGCATCCCGCTTCAGTGTTCTCAGCAAGTCTCTTTGCCTGTTGGTTCTACTGTCCGTAACTCAAGCAGAAATTAATTGAGGGACTCTCTCCTTTCTCTCTCTCTCTCTCTCTCTCTCTCTCTCTCTCTCTCTCTCTCTCTCTTTCGGCAGAGGTCCTGAGTTCAATTCCCAGCAGCCACAGAGATGAGGGCTCATGGCCAACTGTACAGCTACAGTGTACTCATACACATAAAATAAATAAAATAAATCTTTTAAAAAATATTTATTATCGTTTTATGTGTATGAGTGTTTTGCTAGCATTTGTGTATAACTACCACATGGGTTACTAGTGCCTGCAGATGCCAGAAGAGGACTTCAAATTCCTGGAGCTAGAATTACAGATGGCCCCGTGGGTCCTGAGAACGGAACAGCTCTAAGAGCAGTGTACTCTTAACCTCTTTCCATGTCTCCAGCCTCTAGTTGCTGGTGTTTTTGATTAAGGATCTCATTTTTCTATTACCGGCTGGGTCCTAACTCACTATGGGCCTGAGATGGTTCTTGATCCCATTTGTCAGGCAGTGCCCACAACCTACCTGTATCAGGTAGCACATCTGGATGAGAGCTCTGATGGGTGGTGTCTTCATGCCCCCTGCCTGCTGCTGCCTACTGCAGTTAAGGAGCAGGCAGGCTTGCTGAAATGAACGAGGAACTAAAAGTTAAAGGTCGTAAGATTAAAAATTCATAGAAGCGAAATGCTCGTGAGACTGGTAAGTTCACATTATTTCAGCCAACGTCTCTTAAATTTTAACTAAAAGACAAAGAAGATAAGGTAGAAAGGATGTAGTGAAGTCAGGAGTGGCACTCTGATAATGTTGAGTAGAGAGAATGACATTACCCAACAACACCAAAGTAGACATGGGCCTAGAATAGAGGTTGGCAAATGTTCCCAACGAAAGGCCAATATTTAGGCTTTGCAGACCAGACACTCTCCACTGTAGCTCTTCCACCCTGAAGTTAGAATGGAGAAGCAACAATACAGCAGCAGCCATAGTGGTGCTGGTGGTGCACATCGTTAGTTCTAGCACTCCAGAGGCAGAGTTAGGAGGATCTCTGTGAGTTCAAGACCAACCTGGTCTACTTAGTGAATTCCAGAATAACATTGCTATGTTGACAGATCCTGTCTCAAACAAAACCAACCAATCAACCAAACAATACCTCTATCCCCAACAGAAACAATAAAGCATAGGAAAACTAATGTGTTCCGAGAGTCTATTATTCACAAGCAAGTAGCCACAGCATTAGCAAATCATTGGATTCAAATGTGGATAATAGACTTTAGCAGATATTTTCTCCTGCCTACGAGCATATAAACACTCTTCAACATCAACAGTTGCTAGAGAATTGTAAATCAAAAGCACAGGGCTATTTCAGCTCACTCGCTGTCTTAGTTAGCTTCTAAGCTTAACTTACCACCATGACCAGAGCAACTTGGCTGTGGGTGGGCCTTACTTGGCGTATATTTCCACAATCCAGCCTATCAGAAAAGGGCCACGGGGCAGGAACCTGGGAATGGAAACTGCAGCAGAAGCAGGAAAAGGGAAGGTATGATTTTCAAGAGAGATGGGCTAAGTGACCAAAGACATACAAAAGCTATCTGGAGAAGGAAGGTTGATAATTTTTGTAGTATATCTTAAGAAATATGGAGTACCTGGAGAATAATAAATGGAGAGAATTTTGAAAATTAGACTGTTCAAGTGGCTGGGCCAGGAGATCCTTGACCACTACGACAATGACTCTTTCCAGTAGTAACAAAAATCCTTAAAAGTCAACTGGATACTTAGAGAACACACGTGGGCAGGGTTATGTCAGCTGTAGAGTGGAGAGGGTTGGGGTGCAGGACCTTGGGGAGATACATTTAGCTGTCTTTGTGGGGACTGGGAACCCGATGGAAGCCTGGGAAAGAGACTCCTTGGTCACCGGAGGACTTGAGTTGCATTCTCATTGCTGTGACCCAACAGTTAGCAGCAACAGCCCAGCAGAGGACGGCTTACGTGGGCTTGTGGTGCTAGAGTTGCTGTCTTCATCCCTCAGCTAAGGTGAGCCAAAGTGCCATGCTGGACAAATGGGGCGTCTACATCTCCCGCTCCACCAAAGGCTCTAAGACAGGGCGGGGAAGAAGAAATGAAATTCTTAACAGTTTCTGTAGTTGAGAAGTTCGTCCTCTGTGGAGATGGCATGCGAGCAGGCCGTGAAGAAAGCGGACACACAGAGTGCGAGTTTCCTCTCTATTTTTGACAGTCCTTGTGACTGTGAATAATGTCACATTGAGAGCGCAGTCTTTTTCTGCCTCTCTTCTGGACAGTTAGCAAACTTCCATGCCTAACATTCGATAGTTATGCCATCTTCTGTATTCTAAACACTTTACATTGCATGAGCGTTCTGCCTATATGTATGTCTTGGTTTTAAGGTTTTTTTTCTTGTATCTCAGCTATGTTGAAATATTCAGGGCCTGCTGTGGTAGGCTAGCTGGGATGTAGTGGAGACACATTGTCCTGGCTGTTCCTTGTATTTTTATGCTGGCATCTAGACCTCTGAGGTTGGGATGATTATAGGTCTAGACGGTGATTTCTGGATTTGTCTTGTTGTGTGGATGTTTTGTTCCTTGGTTTCTCTTGGCTACTGGAGCTTTGGAGAGTATGATGGCCAAATGTTGCTTGGTAAAACATTTTCTTTGTATCTGATAGTTGTGGCTACTAGGTATTCCAGGTAAAATGTGTTTCTGGTGATTGGGAGCTGACACTTAGGGATGGAGATGGGCTAAGGGCTTGAACAAGTTTCAGGAAGGAACAGAATGTTCAGGCAGGATCTGCCTATTTTGTCTTTTTGGAATTGGGGGTGGGGGAGACAGTAAAGAGAGGTTACCCCAGATGGTCTGCTGTAGCACTGGGAATGAGACTGAGGGGTTGGATCAGAACCCCTAAGAACAGAAGGAGAGGGGGATCTACAGCAGCATGGTTGGACATTGGTCAGCTTCCCCATCCTCAACCCACTCGATGCTGCAGTACTTCCCAGTGGTGACCATTCAGAAAGTCTCTGACCATTGTCAAGTAGCCATGAGCTGCAAATTACCTACTATTACAGGTTGGAGATTACTGGACTGAGAATCACTTTTCAAAAAGTATAAAGGAAAAATTACCAATAAAATAATGCAACTCATGTAACTATTATGGGTCTTGTCTGAAGAAATTTTATTTCATTTGGCAGTAAAGGTGTGTGTTCCTCCCCCAAAACCTTCTCATGAAGCCCCATCTTGCTATCTTTGAAATTCATGGCCTCTTTTTCTTTTTTATTCTTTTGGTTTTTGAAGACAGGGGTTCTCTGTGTAGCCCTGGCTGTTCTGGAACTCACTCTGTAGACCAGGCTGGCCTTGAGCTCACAGAAAGTCACCTCTATGTCTGCCTTCTGAGTTCTGACATTTAAGGCATGCCCCACCATAGCCTCTTTTTCTTTAATTGTTGGTGTGTGTGTGTGTGTGTGTGTGTGTACGCATGTGTCTTTATTTGCAAATATATAAATATAATGTGATATATATGTATGTATAATGTGTATATCACATTATATTTATATATATTATATATTACACATTACATATCACATCATTTATGATACATAACATATACATATGTATATATAATACATATACATATAATATATATTATGTATATATACATATATGTCACATGATATATATGCATATATATATATATATATATATCTACACACACACACATACACACACACACACACACACACACACACATATATATGTTTTCAGGGTTGATCATTTGGTAGTGGATAGCCAATTGTATTCTTCCCTGGAGAAGATTGCTTCCTCCGCTCTCAGCATTCCTTTGTGCCTTAGTTGCCTGTAGTTCTTTGTCTAGGTTTGAGGCCTCATGAGCTTTTCCACTGCCCCCTTTAGCATGTCTTTTGCTATTGTCCTTGTTCAACACATGTTTAGGCAACCACAGTGGTGAGACTTCATGGGTGTAGCTTCTGACATTCCTAACGACACAGTCTCACAGCAAACTTCCTGTTTCTCTAGCTCTTAAAGTCTTTCCACATTCTCATCTACAGTGATCTCTGAGCCTTGGGTGTAGTTGCAGACATCTCAGTTGGTACTTGATTGGATTGGTTGTGGTTTTCTGAAATAGTCGCTGTCACCCACTTCAAACTTTTCTTTCTCTCTCTCTTCTTTTCTTTTCTTTTTTTTCTTTTCTTTATTTCATCTTTTTTTTTTTTTTTTTTTTTTTTTTTTTTTTTTTTTTTTTTGTTTTTTTGTTTTTTTCAAGACGGTTTCTCTGTATAGCCCTGTCTGTCTTGGAACTCACTCTGTAGACTAGGCTGGCTTTGAACTCAGAAATCTGCCTGCCTCTGCCTCACAAATGCTGGGACTAAAGGTGTGTACCACCACCTCCCAGCTCTCTGTCACTTTTCTTAAGCAGTTTTCTTGATGACAGGTGAGGACTTCACTGTACTGTGAGTAGAAGGACCAGTATATAGTTAGGGATTTTTATGCTGGTGTAATGAAGGGATAGTTTTAAGTTCTCCTCCAAGATCCATGAATTCACTGGCCCTGGGCGGTTGGATAGGTTTGCAGTACCAGGCATAATTTCTGTCTTGTTTAGCAGGCCTTAAATCCAATAAGAAAGCCATTGGTTACCACTAAGGTATGTATACCCTCAGGACTATCTTGCTGTGCTAGCCATTGTTGTAGGCTAGCACATTGGTTCATAGGTGTCATCGTTGTTTAAGACTGCTGATTACCTCCTTCCTTTGGGAACTTGCTTAGCACCTTCTAGTACTGTGAGATCTAGTTCTCAGGGAGGGAGCTTTCAGGTCTGTTCCAGCGTGGGGGCCTCTGCTATAGGGATTTACCTTCCACCTCTAGGTGGGAACCAAGGGCTATATCAGCAGCCTATAACATGTTGTTTTGAGAGATTCTTGGACAACCCTAATTAACAGATCAAAAGAGGGTTGCTCATGACTGGTGTTGGGGTTTTTCTTTGTCTATAGGTCTTGGGGGAAGCACTGCAAGACCAGCTGCAAAATTTTATTTGAAGTATAAGTTAATATTTATGGACTAATTTACATGTGCTGAAGATATTTTTAGGTAGAAAATTAATAGTATGACTATTATACTATTAATAGCATTTACTATTAACCCTTACATCCTTACTCTTATTTTATCCCTCCCTCCTTCTGTTTTTATCTCCCTCTACCTTCCCTTTGAAGAGTCCTCCATTTTCCCATTCCTCGTTTCTTCGAATTTTGAGACCTTTGTCTATTATGAATACTAACCCACTATCATGTTTAGGTTACAGAGTTTCCTCCCAGTCTGCAGGCTTTCTCTTTAGTCTACTGAGTCCCGTTTTTTTCACTGATCAGCCTTAATTTCTGAGAGAAGGAATTCTTGTTCCAAAAGTCCTTCCTTCTACCTGCACCTTGTAAGGAACGGCTTGCCTTTTCTTCCAGCAGCTTCAGTGATTTAGGTCCTACTGGGTGAGAACTTTGACACACTCTGAGTTCATTTTTGAGCATGGTGATTGATATGGATCTAATTTCACTCCTCTTCCTGTGGACATCCAGCTTCCAGAGCACTGTTGATTGAAGCTGTCTCTCTTCCTGTATGCATTTTTTGAAAGTTTATTGATTTTTTGGATGTACATATTCACAAATGTAGTACATATTGATAGGGTATCTTTTTGTCATATTCTTTAAAATTTATAAAATATTATAACAATAAAAATGCGTATTATAAAAGTTGTTTGATATAAAACAACAATCAATTTAACAGTTTTATGTAGATGCTCATCTATGGCGATAGTGAAAATACATTTTTCTCAATATAAATTTTAAATAACTCCAAACATATTAACTGTATACTTCAAAACAATACATCACTACTAGTATTTTCTTAAATGAACATAAATATATAAAGTCTTTTTGTTTGTTTTGTATTTAGTAGAGTTTAAAATCTTGGCTCTTAGTGTGGTACAAGCCCCAAATAAGAACCATTTTTAGACACTGGGTTTCATTGTAATAAGGCTGTACTTCAATGACCCTCACATCACCAAAGGATTTTACCTTCATCGTAGCTAAGCTGAAAGTTGATAGTTCTGCTGCACCAAGAAATTAAGTGTAGGCTCAATTTTTGGATACAGATTTCCTGCTATGGTCAAAACTATTTGACTTGAGTGAGTGACTTTATTCTCAGCCCACAGAGAACAGGTTACATTCATTTAAGAAAGGGTGTGTGTATTAAGATGTTCTATCCATAAAGTCATTCACCAATGGTTTCAATGAACAATGGTCCTGCTTGGAGGGTGGCATAGACATTAGGAGAGGGTAAAAACTTGGTTCATTAGCTGTGATAATTTGGAAAAGCATTCATCTCAGAGAAAGAGTAACTTATAAAGTCCTCTTCTTCAAATTGATACAAGAGTTACAGACGTCAAGCAAAGCATTCAGTCTCACTCTTTGTTGTTCTCTTACAAGCAACCTCCCTAGTTAATCATCTATGTTTCTTTTGGGTATATAAATACTTTTGAAATATATAAGCTGTTCTTTTTTTTTCCATTGTAATAAGGCTGTATTTCAATGACTCTCACATCACCAAAGAATTTTACCTCCATCGTAGGTAAGCTGAGATTTGATAGTTGTGCTGCACCAAGAAATGAATTGTAGGCTCAATTTTTGGATACAGACTTCCTGCTATGGTCAAAGCTATTTGACTTGAGTGAGTGACTTCATTCTCAGCCCACAGAGAACAGGTTACATCCATTTAAGAAATGGTGTAGGTATTAAGATGGTCTATCCATAAAGTCATTTCAATGAACTGTTTCAATGAACAATGGTTCTGCTTGGAGGGTGGCACAAACATTAGGTGAGGGTAGGAATTTGATTCATTAGCTGTGATAATTTGGAAAAGCATTAATCTCAGAGAAAGAGTAACTTATAAAGACCTCTTCTTCAAACTTAATACAAGAGTTACAAATGTCAAGCAAAGCATTCAGTCTCACTTTGTTGTTCTCTTACAAGATACCTCCCTAGTTAATTGTCTATGTTTCTTTTGGGTATATAAATACTTTTGAAATATATAAGCTGTTCTGAAGACCATAGTATAGTGTAAAAACATCAATAAACAATACTATTAATAGAGAAGCTGAGATAGGAGAAGCAAGATTTCAAGACCATTATGTTGTACACAGCAAGACACTGTCACAAACAAACAAGTTGACAGTGTATATAGATTCTGGAATGTTGGACCTATTTCTCTAATTACCAAATTAGAGAGATCATTGGATGACAATCATCAAATTTCCAATTCCTCATTTTTTTTTTTTTTTTTTTTTGGTTTTTCGAGACAGGGTTTCTTTGTGTAGTCCTGGCTGTCCTGGAACTCACTCTGTAGACCAGGCTGGCCTCTTCTGGTATGCATTTTTGGCATGTTTGCCAAATGTTAAACACACTCACTCATGTTTGAGTCTTCTGTCTGATTCCATTGGTCTATGAGTTTGCTTTTGAACCAGTACCATCCTGTTTTTTTACCCCCACAGCTCTCTGTAACACATCTTGACATCTGTAATATATTTCCAGCTCTGTTCTTTCTGCTGAAGAATCTTTTGGCTACCTGGTGGCTTTTGTGCCTCCAGAGGAATTTTGAGGGTTTTTTTTTCTTTTCTGTGAAGAATGACATCTGTAAATTGCCTTTGGTAAAATGGTCATTTTCACAGTATTAATTCTAGCAATCCATGAGCACGCTAGGAGGCCTTTCCATCTTCTAGCGTCTTCCTCAATCTTTTTCTTCAGTGATTTAAAGTTTTCAGTGTGGAGCTTTTTCACCTCCTTGGTTAATTTTATATATATATTTTTTGAGTCTGTGGTGAACAGGGTTCTCTCCACAACCATTCTCAGCATGCCAGCTATTAATATATAGAAAGGCTACAAGGAAAAACTCTGTAAAGCCATTTTTTTGTAAGTCGATTTTGTGTTTTGCTGCTTTCCTTGAAGTGTTGACCATTTCTAGTTTTCTGGTTGAACTTTTTGTGATCATGTATGTAAAATATATTATCTGCAAATGTGAATAATTTTACTT
>NW_022196898.1:56073230-56073426 GCF_008632895.1 Mastomys coucha | reverse complement strand
GTGAGATCTTTGCTCTCTTCCAAAGTACACTGGCATGTTACTGTTCCATTTGCCCTGCTTGGTCCCTCCCTGATGTGGAAACACAGGCAAGAAGGAGCCTGCTAGTAAAAGGAAAAAAAAAATAAAAAAGCGGGAGTTTGTGTAAACAGGTAGCAACAAGGAATTTCTTGCTTGGTGAGTGATCCAAGGGAGTCAG
>NW_022196898.1:56072050-56072570 GCF_008632895.1 Mastomys coucha | reverse complement strand
GGTCCTCAGAGTGAGCGGCTAAGCCCCATTTGATTCACAATAAAGTGTGAACCACATTTGTCCAGTGTCTTGTCTTGTTGTCTGGGACACTCAGGGCTGACTGTGTTGACTTGGTTGGGTGGTGTCTGTTTTGTTGCCTGCAGGAGGAGGTAGAAGTAGGGACTCTGGGCTATTTAAAGTCCTTGATGTCCCTGCTCTAGGTCCCCATGTTCCTCCATCTGGGATTCAGATGAAAGAGATCTCCTTCATTTCTAATTTGTTCTGCGGAGTGTAGTACCACAGTTTTCCATGTGTAGCTTGTGTCATGCTTCAGAGTGATCCTGTCCTGATGGGAAGGAGCAAAGCAGGCAGGCCCTAGGTGAGCATGTTCTGCACTCCTCATCAATGTCCTTCCTGAGCAGAGCATCCCGCTTCAGTGTTCTCAGCAAGTCTCTTTGTATGTTGGTTCTACTGTCCATAACTCAAGCAGAAATAAACTGAGGGACTTTCTCCTCAATCTCTCTCTCTCTCTCTCTCTCTC
>NW_022196898.1:56068489-56072040 GCF_008632895.1 Mastomys coucha | reverse complement strand
TCTCTCTCTCTCTCTCTCTCTCTCTCTCTCTCTCTCTTTTTCACTCTCTCTCTCTCTTCTCTCCCACATCTCTTTTTTCATTGTTCTTTTAAAATATTTATTATCGAGTGGGGCCAGAGCGAGCGAGCCAGCAGGGATCCTGAGTTCAATTCCCAGCAGCCACATACATAATGGCTCATGGCTATCTGTACAGCTACAGTGTACTCATACACATAAAATAAATAAAATAAATCTTTGTAAAAGAGCCCTCATGGGCATTGTCTTCATTCCCCCTGCCTGCTGCTGCCTACTGCCGTTAAGGAACAGGCAGGCTTGCTGAAATAAACGAGGAACTAAAAGTTAAAAGTCATAAGATAAAAATTCATAGAAGCAAAATGTTCATGAGACTGGTAATTTCACATTATTTCAGCCAACGTCTGTTAAATTTTAACTAAAAGACAAAGAAGATAAGGTAGAAAGGATGTAGTGAAGTCAGGAGTGGCACTCTGATAATGTTGAGTAGAGAGAATAAAATTACCCAACGACTCCAAAGTAGACATGGGCCTAGAATAGAGGTGGGACAATGTTCACCATAAGGGCCCAGTATTTAAACTTTGTGGGCCATACACTCTCCACTTTTAGCAAATGGAACTCTAGGTTATGATCTTTATGCAAACCAAAAGGAGTCTGAACCATTCTTTATGTAAAGGGGAAGGCATGGCAAACGAGGAGAATTTGGAAGAAAAACAAGTTTTAGAACAGTGTAGCAAAACTAGGAAATTAAAGTCACAGGTAACAAACAGTATTGTAAGGCCTGGCCTTCAAACTTAACCCAAAAGGCCAATGACTCGATGTGGCTGGAATCCGTCAGAAGTTCTGACACTTTAGAATGTTTGTAGCATTTGGACTGGACACAGGATCTGAAACTCTTGACGCCCCCTGAGTTTGGCTGCAGCCACCTGCTGTTCTGACTCAGCCATGGCTAGTGCTCCCCAGTTCTATGTGTTAGTAGAGAAGAATACAGCTGAAACAGACTCTGATCTGCAAAACAGTTCACTTTCCTCACAGAACTTCCACGGGAAGCATCCAGGAGGTTGAGTGGTCCTGCTCTGTGGCATCATTTGGGTATATAAGCTCTTTCTGAATGTGGCCTTGCTACCTCACAGGATGCTGTGTCATGAGCATTGAGAATTGAAGACAGAGACAGAGACAGACACAGGTAGACAAACACACACACACACACACACACAGAGACAGAGAGACAGACACAGGTAGACAAATACACACACACAGAGAGAGACAAACAGAGAGACAGACAAACAGACACACAGACAGACAGACATGCCGAGGAGCCCAAGCTAAGGAAGCAAGTTCCCATCATGCAGCTGAAGCAGAGAGCATTCATCATGTGCAGAAACTCAGTATGTGGCATAGTTAGGCACCTGCTTACCTAGATTAATGCCATCCCACAAACATCGTGTCTCTGTGTTTCTGTGTGAAAATAGCCTGCCATAAAAGTCCGGGGATAGTATCCACTCTGATGAACTTGCTTTGGTGAAGTACTATGTGTCACTCTGTGTAGCACACACGAGCAGAAGAGAAGAATTTGTTTGGACATTCTGAAGCCAACTAGTGGCACCTAGGTGGCCCGAATCTGCTCTCCAGCCTTTCTGAATCCTCCAGTGCCTTGAACTGGGATGAACCAGGCTGGATCAGGGTCAGGACTCTTGGGTTCCTATGAACCCAGGTCCTGTTTCCTGTTTGAACTCCTTGTAGCCACTTACAATCCAGGTTACTCCCCACGTTGGTGCCACTGATCTTGCAAACTCCTGTATCAAGTGTGTTATCAGGGCCCACCTATCTCAACACAGTGTCTGTCCTTCCTGGAGTGGACCTCCAGTTCCCAGAGAGTAAAGTCCTGTCCTGAACTCTCTCTACCTCTGGCCTTGGCCTCTGCCAAGGGCTCAGGTTGAGCTGGTTCACACTAACTGTGCACTTCTGGGTTAGACAGGCTCAATCAGCGAGAACCAGAACTCCAGGTTTGTTAGATTGTCACGGAACCCTGGATTATGAATTCTATGTAAGTGTTTCTGAACTCTGCTCTTTCTGGTTCAGTGAAGTCAGCCAGTTTTTCAAAGAAGCAGTTCTGACACATTGCTAGCCTTGCAGTCCACTGTACTGGTTTGTAATGCCAATAATCTCTGGATCAAGAGGACTGCTATTCCTTTCTTTCCATATTTTGTTTTTGATAAAGGTTTCTCTGTGAGGCTCTAGTAGTCTTGGAACCCACTCTATAGCCCAGGCTGGCTTCAAACTCAAAAATCTACTTGCCTGTGCCTCCCAAGTGCTGGGATTAAAGTCATGAGCCACCACTGCCTGACCTCCTTCCCTCCTTTCGGCCTCAGTTACTCCTCTTCTTTATAGAAATCTCCTCAGATGCTTATTTCATTCTTCTGTAGTTTTACTGGGTAAAGCTCTTAATCTTTAGGAGCAATTTCAATGCCTTGCCTTTCAGCCTGTCCATTGTAGAATATAGTCAGGTGTACACACAGGGACAGTAGGTTGTTGATGCTGTTCTTCCTCTCTCTTTCTCTCTCTCTCTCTCTCTCTCTCTCTCTCTCTCTCTCTCTCTCTCTCTCTTTCTCTCCCACTCTCTCCCACTCTCTCTCTCTCTCTCAAAAAGAATTATTTATTTACTTTATATACATGAGTACACTGTTACTGTCTTCAGCCACACCAAAAGAGGGCATCAGATCGCATTACAGATGGTTGTGAGCCACCATGTGGTTGCTGGGAATTGAATTCAGGACCTCTGGAAGAGCAGTCAGTGCTCGCCATCTCTCCATCCCTGTTCTTGTTCTTCTTCTTTCTTCAGAGTTTAAAATTAGGTTAAATTAATTTTAAAAGACTTATCAATGTATGTTTCGGTGTTCCTCTGGATGAGGACATGCGCACATCCTTTCAGGTGCTCTCAGTAGCCAGACTGCCTACAACAGGAGTTACAGCTGATTATGAGGCATCTCATGTGGGTAACCAAACTCAGGTCCTCTGCAAGAGCAGCAAGTATCTTTACTGCTAGGCCAGCATTTCCGCCATATTTTTGTGGTCGGGCCTCAGGATCATTATGAACTCCCCATGATCTTGTTGAAGGAGATCAGAGAGAAGCACCAAGTCATATCATAGTAACAGCAGATTCTTCAGGTGAGACTTTAAAACTCAGAGGGGGTGGGAGGAGGTCTAGACAGATAAACTATACATTCTGAAAAATAACAAATGAGTTCTGGTGTTACAGATGTGTACCACCATGGCAGGCCGACAGTACTGTACTCCTATCTGGTTTCCCATCATATCTGTAGACATCAGGTTCATCTGAAGTCCGGTTGATAATGATTCGTTAACCTGAAGCTTCTACCACAACCCAAGCCTGGGCTCAGGAAAGTGGCTGCTCCTCCTGCCCAACCGGGTCCTGCCCAGCCTCACTAGGATACCCTCTCGGCTGTCCCACGCTATCTCCCGCCGGCAGGAAAGACGCGGCACACACGGATCCTTCTGCAGTACAAACTTTACTTTCA
>NW_022196898.1:56058086-56063781 GCF_008632895.1 Mastomys coucha | reverse complement strand
TGATACTAACGGCAAGCCAAATGCCATCTTTTAATGGCGATGTGCTTATGAAATGGCTTCCTACACTCGGCCACGGATCTTGTGCATGAGGATGATGACAGCTGTTTTAGACTTCATAAGAAACAGAAGTGTGTGGAGGCCCTCTCTGAAAACTGAAGATGTTACAGATACTGAGGGATGGCCATTGCTTCCCAGGTACAAGGGAGCTGCTCTTGCTGCCACATCTTCCCTGACAAGACGAGCTGAAATCCCTCTGAATCCATGAACCAAAATAGCTCTCATGTGTTCAACGATGTAGTTCAGTGGATAAAGGCACTTGCTTCCAAATCTGATGACTCGAGGTCAGTACCCAGGACTCCTGCAAGTTACTCTCTGACTGCCAAGAGTGTTCACCTAGTCCTCCTACAAACAAACCAACAACAAACAATCAGGTACAGTCATGCAACATATCTTTAAAAACCCTCTCCTTTCATGTGTGGTCTATGTCAGGTATTTTTCTCACAATGATGTCACTAATAAATGTTCACAGACATAGATGATCATCAGAGAACCCTATCTAATCAGAGCCCTCACTGACTTCCCAGGCTGTGGTTGTGCTGGGTCAGAGAAAGTACCCGGGTGTCCTTTCTCAAAGACTACACCTTGAACATCCTGTGTTGTGGCAGTTTCATTTTACCTATCATTTCCTTTTAGAACATGGATGTGAGCTGTCCTACAATGGCTTTCGAATACAGGCATGGTCCCAGGGTAATAGTGTTCAGAGTTGGGGGTGATTGGAACATGAATCTAAGAGCCATCAGTGCTGTGGTATAGTTGTGGATTAATAAAAGGCTATTGAGAGGTGTTGGAAACCCAAGGGAGGGGCTAGTAAGAGGAAGTAGGTGTTAGGGGTGAGCATGGCTGAGGGATATATTACATACAAGCTTTCCCTTTCGTCTCTTGGTTTCCTCACACCATGTGGTGAGCAGCTTTTCTCCAGCACTCACTCCCTGCAATAAATGTTCTTCCCATAATGGAGCCAAGAGATCATGGACTGAAAGCTCTGAAACCATGAGACAGAATAAATATTTTCTTATTTGGACTGACTTTTCTCGCCTTCTTTGTCTAAGTAACAGACACCTGACTATCAGATGTCCCTGTAACACATGAATTCTCTGTGAAATGGGACAGATTCTCATTTCACACCTGTCTTAGTCAGGGTTTCTATTCCTGCACAAACGTCATGACCAAGAAGCAAGTTGGGGAGGAAAGGTTTTATTCAGCTTACACTTTCCACATTGCTATTCATCACCAAAGGAAGTCAAGACTGGAACTCAATCAGGTCAGGAAGCAGGAGCTGATGTGGAGGCCATGAAGGGATGTCACTTACTGGCTTGCTTCCCCTGGCTTGCTCAGCTTGTTTTCTTATAGAACTCAAGACTATCAGCCCAGGAATGGCACCACACATGATGGGCTGGGCCCTCTCACCCTAGGTCACTAACTGAGAAAATGCCTTACAGCTGGATCTTATAGAGGCATTTCCTCAAGGGAGACTCTTTCTCTATAATAACTCCAGCTTGTGTCAAGTTATCATAAAAAACCCACCAGTGTAACACCACTGTCCTCTGGATGAGGCATGGTGTCAGGTACATTGAGATAGACATATCCTCATCCCGAGTGTAGGAAAGAGAGAGACAGAGACAAAGACAGAGACAAGACAGACATAGAAAGAGATCCCAGACTCTGATGTGTACGTGGTACCTCCTGAGTCCTGGGAAGCCAAGTATGACCCTCTTGTCACAGATACTCATGGGTCACTGATTATTTTTTGACACTCACACAACCTACTTTATTAGATATTTTGGAGTTGGAGATGTTATGGAGACATTCAGCCTGGAATCTATTTTTCTTACACCCATCCAGTTACACACTTTCCAAGCTAGTTCTCATCAGCGCTGGTTCTGGTCCAGACTAATGGCCTTGGAGATTGTGCAAGAGCTGGCATGGCTCAGGGGAGAGAGGGAGGAGGGGGGCAGGAGAGAACCACCGAGGACTGCACTTGAGGCTGGGCACAGCTGGATTTTGGAGGACAGGAAGTTATGGATATCTTTGAACTCTTTAAACTCTATGACACTTACCGTCCTGGTAGAAGGTCAATAGCACACGTGGATGTTATCAAGCCTGGTCCCTTATCAGGCCTGGAGATGAGGTCAGCTTTGGCTCAGTGAGGTTGACCTCAGGCACCATGTTGGGGAACTTGGACTCTCTTGATTACAAGCCTGATGAGGCCTTCTTCCTGGGCCTTCCCCCAGTGTCCTATTCTATCCTGTCTTTGGTAGGTCTTTGGGTAAGATCTCGTCTGTGTTGTACTGACCTGTTGTCTTGCTGGAAGTTCAAGTTGTGTGTGCAAACCTAGGCTAGCAGGAGCTTAGCTCTGAACCAGAAACATGTTGACAAAAACAGAGAAGAATGGAGTGTCTCCTGCAAGACAGGAGGTGTGGACTCAGGAACCTCACAGAATGACCCCCACAAAGCCAGTCTGACTTGGGCCCTGTCCTACTGACTAGCTGTGTGAGAAGGAAATCATTTAAGCCTTCAATATCTCAGGTTTCCTCCTGACAAGTGTCATGGTTGGACAAATTGTGCAGGATTGCTGAGTGTCCAAGTCTGCCTTGTGACACCCAGAATTTATGAAACAGCTTGCCCAGGGACCAGTCTCCCCTGTGCTCCTCAGCTGTTGTGTCTACATGCTCCTCTCTTTCCTCTCTACTTCATCTTTATGGTCCCTGTTTGTATTGCTATGTCTGAGCACAGAAGCAATTACAACCAAGACACCATATTCTCTCTATGATGCCTAGGTGGGGAACCAGACTCGGAAGAAACAGAGGCTTACAGCCTCCATTGTTGTGCTGCCTGCCGGGTAGGCATTTATGCCAGACCGAAGAGTAGTTCACGACAATTGGTAGTCAAACTTACTAGTTTGGGGATGGTTTTGAAATACCATCCAGGTAGTTCATGAAAACCAAATATCTTTTGTTCCCCTACTTATTATGCATTATTGCTTCCTTTGGGTTTTAATAGTTCATTCTACATTTTGTTGTATTTGCATTAGATGCAGTTCATCATCGCATTGTGTACACGAAGAAGTGCATTCCTAGCTTTGAAATCATTTGTGCAGATTTTTAAGTCTCTTTTCTCTTTCTAATACTTATGAGTTTATGATATCCACTTCCTCGCAGGTGGAGTAGGGCCTCATGTTTCAGGTAGCTAGCCTTAAACTCCCTATGTAACTGAGGATGGCCTTAAACTATCGATCTTCCAGCCTCTACCTTCTGAGAGCCGACATTCGGTGAGCTCCTCTACGCTTGGTTTATGGGGTGCTGGGATGGAACCCAGGGGTTTGTGCATGCTAGGTCAGCACTCTCCCAACTGAGTCCCATCCCTCTTACCCCTGTGTTTGGTTCTGTATTTTTCTTGTTGGAGTAGCGCTCTATCAATGTTCTGAATGCTTTGTGATAGTTACCGTTTTTCAGGAGTCTTACAGAAAGTCTTAATATTTTTCTTCTTAGTATGTTTTTTAGACAAAGATTTTCACATTAAACTTGGTGTTTTTCTCCCATCTTGAAATGCTAATGTGTTTAAATAAAGCTTTTTCTATTTCCCTCCCTCTTCCTCCCTCCCTCATTCTCTTCTCTCAATTACTCCCTCCTTCCATTCCTCCTTCCTCCCTTCTCTTTTCTTTCCTTCCTTGGTTCCTGGCACTTACTTCTGTGATGTTTTAAAAATGCAGAAGCCATTATTTATAGAAATTCTGTGTTTTTGCATGGATCATGTTGAGTGTCACCCATTGGCCTGGAAGGAATTACAGAATCCATCTCAGATGTCACTCTACAGATTATAAGCCAGATTTCCTCCAATACATTTAGATTTTTTCCTGCATAGTATCTTTTTAAGACACTAGGGCTGGCTGCACTGTGAACTTGTGACAGTGTACAGAGACATCCAGAGGATCAGTGATCAACACTGGGATTAAATTCTCCAGGACAGCACTGGCTGTGACTCCTAGCTTCAGATATCTCTATGTCCCCAATCCCCACCATTCCCCATTGCCTCTCAGAGACCTCTCTCATTCAATGGGATGAATCTCTTGGACTCTGAGGACCCTGCATTGAGGACTTGCCGTTCTAGCTATTATCCTTGTCTGCAGAGCAATTGTGCCCTCTGAAGGGCTTTGCCTCCCTTCCCAGGCCCTCTGAGTCCTCGTCCTGGACAGCATGGATTCCTTCTCCTCTCTTCCACACCCCTTCTCTAGTTCCCACAGTGCATGAAAATATGCTCATGTGCCTCATTCATACTTGCAAAATACCTCCTTATAATTCCCACCAAACTATGGTCTTTACCAGTCAGTTCAGTCAACAGGAAGGGCCTTCTTATCCATCAGATCTCCTTGCTAGGAACTGGCTATTTAATAAAGAAAGAAACAAATTGGATGAACACTATGGTACAATTTCTGTTCCGTATAAAGACTGTTCTTTTACTGTCTTTAAAACTTATTGTTATAATTCATCTTAACACCTAAAAGTTAGTTTTCAGTTAATTCCAAAGATTTCATCTTTCTGAGATCCTTAGAATAACAATGGATTAAACCAGGAAGTTTCATGCATGTGTAAATAGTATGGTCTTTCTGTGGGCAAGCTTAACTCTGGGCATTGTCCTTAAGGCCTCAGGCTACTTTCTGAGCATGGACATTCAGAGAACCTGAAGTTGCCAAGTGGACATGTCCAAATGCTAAGGCAGCACTTGCCACAGGCATTATGAGCCGGAGTGACGTGGTCTCTTTGCTTGCATCCTCACAGAGACCTGCAGAGCATGTGGCTTCTCTAATGTCCCGGGATAAGATGGCCTCTGCTTGTCCCCTGCACCCTCGCTGCACACCTCCCATGTGGTTGAGGTGATATGCTGCCTTCATGCCCTGTAGTCCTAGTGAAGGGTGACTTAATCCCAAAATGTACTCTCTGCAGAGCAGCAACAGCCTTGCCCTTTGACTTGTAAACTCATTTTAGTCTCCTCTTCCGTCATTTGTTTTTCATTACATCCGATAAGTTTCTATAAACAAGGTGATGTCATTCACAGGCCAATTAACCCCAAGCCTCTTGGTTTTGAAAGAATCTCTTGCCTTCAAGGAAGAAAGTAGACAGGTGGGGCAGCATTCTTGGTAGGACATTGTCCTTAGGAGGGTTGTACAGGATATACATCCCAGGGTAACCTAAAAGGTCATTTGAGCCACACTGTCATATCCAAACACATGTCAGGAGCCTGGGCCAGGTCCTGCATCTAGGGATGTGGGCAGCTGAGGGTCTAGCTTTGGGCTCCTTGAGTCCTGTGCAAAGTGTTACAGGATCCTATGTGTATAGCATCCTGTTAGCCCTTGAAAGCAAGCCTCACGGGACACATGCTGCCCCCTAACATGACACACCCCTGCTGTGGGCTCTTTGCTTCCTTGCACAGGGCTAACCCCTGGGAAGTTCTACCAGCTAGGTACCCTGCTCTGTGATGGTGTCTCAGATCTTTTGTGCCCTGGGTATCTGGTTCTTGGATTTAGCTTACAAACATGGCCCAAAATAGTGACTGATTCATATGGCCACTAGCTTGATGAGTAAATGACTTAGTTTCCGAATTTCCTAAAGGAAAACATCAGGAGAACTTGTTTTCTTTT
>NW_022196898.1:56048655-56058076 GCF_008632895.1 Mastomys coucha | reverse complement strand
GCCTGCCTCCGCCTCCCAAGTGCTAGGATTAAAGGCGTGCGCCACCACCGCCCGGCAGAGAACTTGTTTTCTAATAGCCCTTGTCCTGGAGTCCTTCCTATCTCATGGACTGTGCAATGATTCTAGGTGAATAGCAAGGCTGTGGTGGATACTAAAGCCTAGTAGCTGTCAAAGGGGCTTCTCTGGACGCGGGGATAGATGATGAATTAAACTATGACTGGAGGGGCACCCTGCTTTATCTTCTGTTGAGATTTGGGACTCTCTGAAAGACAGATTTCCACAGTATAGGGGTGAAACCCCAAGTTCTCCCAGGAATGGAAAGTTGCATTTTCAGATTTTGGGGCACCCAGTAGGGGGCCGTGACAGGAAGCACTAGGCTGCTGACAGGGCTTGGGGGATCCTTCCTGTGAACCTGATCAGATTCCAAGGCCTGAAGGTGTATGGGATCCTACTCCTGCCTCTCCTGGGCTGTGGGTGTGAGGCCCTTTGGCTTCAGGTTCAAAGTCTCTGAGGACAACTGGAGGGAAAGGCAGTGCCTGAGTGGAGTTTAAGGCATTGAGGGCAGAACCATTTACAGGGTCCCATCCACCTTTCCCTTAGCGCCTCCTTAAAATTCCCCAGCTCAAACTACCTGAAGCCAGTCTGAGAAGACCACAGCACCAGCGCCATGGCTATGACCCTGGGCTATTGGAATGGTCGGTGGAGTGAGAGAGGGATCCGCCTGGGGGTTGGGACTAGAACTCAGGCGGGAAGTTCAGAGCGATCCAGGCTACTTCTAGCAGAGGAATACTCCTCTTAGCACCCTGGAGCTCACAAACTTGGGAGGCTGTAGGTGTGAAGGGAGAGCATGTGTGAGTGTATGTGTACACACACTGCGTTTGTGGAGGGTGAGAGGATTCATCTGAGAAGATGAAGTCATCCAGTGAAGGTCCTTCCATTTCTAACCTCTGTAAACCATCTCTCCCAGCTGACTCACCCCATCCGCCTGCTCCTGGAATACACAGATTCAAGCTAAGAGGAGAAGAGATACGTCATGGGGGATGGTAGTGACACCTTCCTGATCAGACACCTGCTTCCCTCTTGCCCAGGGATGCCTGTACCCAGCCCCTAATCCCTCAGCTTTGCAGACCTCCTACAGCTGGAGCTAGAGCCAGCTCCTTCCAGGAACCCCTTGAGGGTGCAGTTTGGTTTCCTTATGCCAAGAGAATGGCCAGGTGTGGGGAGCTTGCTTTTAAATCCAGCACTAGAAAGGCAGAGACAGGTGGATCGCTGAGTTTGAGGTCAGCCAGGTCTACACATATGGTTTCCAGAAAGCCACGGCTACAAAATTGAGAGATCTTGCCTCAAACAGTAACAGTGAGACTGGAGTTCCTGGCCCACCTGTATTTATAATTGGGCTGAGTTCATTTTGGGGGTCCCATAGGGCCCAAGCTTCCCTTCTTGCCAGTTGCTCATGCCTCTCCATCTTGTGAGTGACTTGGTGTGAGGGGTTACAGTTCCCCCTCCTCAGGGTCTCTTGCTTGTGATTCCTTGGGTGGGTCAGTGAGGATGGAGTGTCAGACGATGCACTGATTTCCTTTCATGTCATCTTGTCCACCACAGCCCCCAACTTTGACAGAAGCCAGTGGCTGAGTGAGAAATTCAGTCTTGGCCTGGACATTCCCAATGTAGGTGCAAGGAAGGGGAGGTTTGGGGAAGGCACAGTGTTCTCACCTCATCTCCTCACCTGGCTAAAGGGTTTCTGCTCACCTACTCTCCTTCCTGCTGGCTGCACAGTGTTTCTGTGATGGGCTGTGTCCCAGCTCTCTCATTCAGTGCACACTGTGCTCATGGAGAGCTTCCCATTGGCAGGCACACCGAGCGCCAGGCCACATGTCTGTCCTCACCCAGGGAAGGGAAGAGATGTTGGGACCCCATATCCCACCTGACCATCTCTGCTTGTCTATCCAGCTGCCCTACTTAATTGACGGGCCGCACAAGGTCACCCAGAGCAATGCCATCCTGCGCTACCTTGGCCGCAAGCACAACCTGTGTGAGTGGGGCTGGCTGCAGGGTGGGGCATGTCAATCCCCTTGTCTTGGCTGGATTGGGAGGCTGAGTATTCTGTGTGTGCGGCAGGTGGAGAGACAGAGGAGGAGAGGATTCGTGTGGATACTCTGGAGAACCAGGTCACGGACACCCGCATACAACTCATGATAGTCTGCTGCAGTCCTGACTTTGTGAGTGGCCAGTGGGTGGAGCAGACAGGGTTCGCAGCAGGAGTTAAAGTCTTGCATGGGGATCTGTAGCATCCTCCTTCAGTAATGAGCTGTGTTACTGATTCTCCAAGCTTCCCTATCTTACCAGCAGAATGATTTCATTACCTTAGTGATCTATCACATCAGCCCATTATCACTACTCGTCTAAGCGTCCTAGATGTGGTTGAGAGTCTATAGAGTGAACGGTCTGATCTTAGACATTTAATGAAGAGGTAAAATCCCTGCCATGTCTGTCCTGTGACCACTTTCATGTGTCATCTAAGCGAGTGTCCACACTAATGATTTTCTTCTTAAAACACAGACTCAAAAGATGAGGTAGGGGGCTAGAGAGATGGCTCAGCGGGTAAGAGCACTGACTGTTCTTCCAAAGGTCTTGAGTTCAAATCCCAGCAACCACATGGTGGCTCATAACTACTCGTAATGAGATCTGATGCTCTCTTCTGATATGTCTGAAGTCAGCTACAGTGTACTTATGTATAATAATAAATAAAAAAAAAAGATGAGGTAGAGGCTGGGGAGATGGTACAGAGGGGAAAGTCTTTGATGTGCAAGCATGAGGACTTGATTATAGATCCTCAGTACCCCACATTAAAAAACAAACCAGCCAGGGAGTACCTTGGAGCACCATGGGAAAAGAAGCAGGAGGATTTCTGTGCTTGCTAGCCAATGAGTCCAGCCAGTCTGTGTGCTCCAGGTTCAGTGACAGACGCTGCCACAAAAACATAAGGTAGAGAGAGATTGAGAAAGACATTGGGTAGCAGGCTTTAGCGTCCACAAACGTACACACAGATAAGCTTGCCTATATACACCCCCCCCCACACACACACACATATTATGAAGATAGGAAGCACGGGCTTGGGAGTGGTGTGCACAACGGTCTCACATAAGGTACCCAGTACTTTCCAAGCATGGCACCATTAGAAGTAAGGACACCTTCCTAGTAGGCAGCTTAGGGTCAGCCAGAAGATCAATATTAGTGATTGCTCTTCAAATATTAGATGCATGCTCTTCAAATATTGAAATTGTTCTTATCCATCCATTCCCCCTGCCCCTGCCCCAAAGCCAGTATAACTTTGTCTTCTCCTGGGATCTTTAGGGCCTTTGTTTGTTTCTGTGGCTCCATTGGATCTCTGGGACCATAACATGCATGATGATACTTAGGAAGACCTGGGTATGACTCCTAGCAGCTAGGTACCAGTGGACAGATCTAAGGACAATGCAGCACTCCTGTCTGTTTTCCAAACATCTCTGACAGACGAGGTCTGCTACTAAAAAAATGGTGGCGATATTCATGAGCCCAGTCCTTCAAGGCCAGGGAGCCTATGACGAAAGGTGGTGACAGCTGTTCTCTGCCTCAGGAGAAGCAGAAGCCAGAGTTCTTGAAGGCTATCCCTGATAAGATGAAAATCTACTCTGAGTTCTTGGGCAAGCGCCCATGGTTTGCAGACGACAAGGTAAAGGGAGGGCTGGTGGGGAGGAGTTGCCGCTCTTCCCTGGTGTCACATTCCAGCATGCTCACCCTTGGCTTCCTGCAGGTCACCTATGTGCATTTCCTTGCTTATGACATTCTTGACCAGTACCGTATGTTTGAGCCCAAGTGCCTGGACGCCTTCCCAAACCTGAAGGACTTCCTGGCCCGCTTCGAGGTGATGCCCTGATCCTGCTTCCCTTGGGTTGTCTTCTCTATCGCGTTCTTTTGATAGGTTATCTTTCTGCCGGTGAAATGAGCTAATTCAAGCCAGATTAGAGTATACAAAAGCAGGTTTATTGGGAAAACCCTCTCGGGCTGGTGTGTTCACTGATCCCATGGAATACGGCCAGGGAAGTCGCCTTGGAAGGGGGAGATAGAACATAAGGGGAAGGGAAAGAGAGGAGACTTTAAGAGAAGGGCAGCCCGGCCCCTGAGATGGAAACTTCAGGGTAGAGGGGGTATGCCAGGTAAGGACTGAGGGATTTTGGAGAACAAGGAGGCCAGGTCTACTTTAGTATATAAAATAAACACCTCAGTTGTTTTTCCTTGGACTCAATACCAGCACCTTTCACAATGCCTTTCTAGTTCTGAAACTAAAAGAAAACCAATTTAGGGTTTTTTTTTTTTTTTTGAGTTTTTTGTAAAGGTTTCTGACAATATTTATCAAAATCTCAAAATGTGTGTGTGTGTGTGTGTGTGTGTGTGTGTGGTGGGGTGGGTGGGGGAGGCATGCATAATGCCGCAGTCTTGGGACTAGGGCAGCAGAGTGCTGTAGAAACCCAGTCTGTGAGATGCATGTGATATTCCTCTCTGCTGCGGAACACAAAATCTTGGGTCATCTACCCAAATCTGGGAATCAGATTAGTGTAGATCCAAAGGCTTCTCTACCTTTGATCTGTTGACCTTGCTCACTGCCCATCAAAGATACACTTTCCCTATTAGTTCTCATTGGCTCTGGTTCTGGCCCAGGCTGGGTACCCTTTGGGGACCGTGCAGAAGCTGGCATGGCTCCAGGGCAGGTGGCTGGAGAAACAGAGTGGCACCTTAGCCCAGCATGTGTATAGTCACTGGTGGATGGATGCCTTTGCACCCTCTGGAATTGTCTGTGTATTCTCTACCCTGGTGTATGGCTTATAACATGATATGCAATGATATGCAGTGGCCCCTGTATTAGGGGTGGAGAGGGGTACAGCCATGGGGTGGTGAGATTATACTTGGGAACCACGGGAAGAATTGTTAACTCTGCTCTCAGGGAACTGATTAGAATCCTGTTCAGCTTTTCTTTGTGGCCTGTTCTCTTGATGTCTCCTTTCACTGAGGATTTGCTGAGTCACTGGGTTCTGCCTGTCTTCCTGGTTCTTTTTTCCTGTTAGATCCCTTCTCTGTTCGAGAATGCAAGCTAGAAAGTGCTTCCCAGTGGAATGTCTGTTCATAGGGGTGAGAGGGAGACAGAGAGAAACAGAGACAGACAGAGATAGAGACAGACACACAGAGAGAGAGGGGACAACGGAGAGGATGAGAAAGGGGAGAGGGAGAAAGGGAGGAGGAGGGGGAGGGGGAGGGGAAGAATGGCAGTTCCAGAGCCAAGCTGACCCCACCTCTGCCTCAATCACTACTCCTGTAAGAAGGGGCAGTTGAGGTCTCTGGACCTCAGGTTGCTTTCTGATAACTGGCTATAGTATTTGCTGAGCCTGTATCGTGACCTTTAGTGGATATAAAGCACCTTCACAGGGTCTAGTCTCTCAGTATAGGAAACGGAAGAGTTCTCTTGCCAGGGCTGGGAGCTAACCTGGCCGGGCTATGGTCCAGAGCTTGAGCCTTTGAGAAAGGCAGTTCCTGACCTGGGGCTGCTCCTCTGAGTGGGCTGCAGGCCTGAGATCGGGTTGTGTCCTTCCCAATTCACAGGGCCTGAAGAAGATCTCTGCCTACATGAAGAGTAGCAGCTTCCTCCCAAGACCCGTGTTTACTAAGATAGCCCAGTGGGGCACTGATTAGGCCCCTGCCATGCTGGCACTCACAGGGGGACCTGTCCACACTGCAGATCCTGCAGGCCCTGGGTGGGGACAGCACCCTGGCCTTCTGCAGTGTGGCTCCCGGTTCTCTCTCCTTCCCGCTCCCTTCTGCTGCTGTGTCAGCCCCATCTCCTGGCCCTCACCTGAGTCAAGCCCATGCAGCCTTCATTCTCCCCACTGTCTTTCACATGGCTCCTTCTTCATTGACTCCCTGGCCCAACCTCACAGCCCTTTTCTGCGATTTGAGGTCTGTCCTGAGCTTAGGCTCCATAGACTTACCCAGGAGGTCAATACTACCTTAGTGCCAGCCCTCCCTAGAACTACCCTGGAGGTCAATATTCAGTGCCAGCCTGTTCCTGGTGGAGGAGCTGCCCCAGGCCGGTCTCCTCTACAATAAAGCCTGAAGTACACTTGCCATCTGTTGTGTTTTTCTTTTGCTCTTTAGCCTCGCCAAGCATCGTAGCTGCTTCCCAAGAGTCTGAGCTCTGAGCCTGTAGTGCCGGGCTCTAAAACGTCTAATGGAACCAGAAGAACTTTGACATGTCTTGGTTCTAGTCTGAGACCCTCACAGCAAGGATAAAGCTCTCTAGAAGCTAGAGAGGGAATCTCATTCACTGAGGCAGGCTGGGACTTTGAACTGTGGTGAGCCATGGGTCTCCATGAGTCATAAAGCTGGTGGTGTGAGTGCTCAGGAGGAGCCCCGGATGGTCTCTCTACCTCTCACAGTTCTCAGAGAGCTGTTCAAAGATGAGTCTGTGACAATCAAACCCTAGTTTTCGGCAGGTATAATGTAATTAGCTAGTCTTGTTGTATTCAGGGTTTGAGTATGGGTGGAATGGTTGATTGCCAAGATAGGCATGGCTCTGGGACTGACCTGACTAGGGCAACTGGACTTGAAGAAACACTGAAACTAGTACAGAAAAACAGGGACCTGTGGGCATGCAGATGCAGATGCAGGAGCCGCCCAGAAAGTGAGTGATTACAGCTGAACAGGAAGGCGAGGTTATTCTATACCTGTGGGTAAGGAGGTGTGCCAGCTAATCTCAGTAGGTGATTACTGGCTGGTTATGTGTGTCAACTTGACACAGGCTGGAGTTATCACAGAGAAGGGAGCTTCAGTTGAGGAAGTGGCTCCATGAGATCCAGCTGTGGGGCATTTTCTCAATTAGTGATCAAGGGGGTAGGGCCCCTTGTGGGTGGTGCCATCTCTGGGCTGGAAGTCTTGGGTTCTATAAGAAAGCAGACTGAGCAAGCCAGGGGAAGCAAGCCAGTAAGGAACATCCCTCCATGGCCTCCGCATCAGCTCCTGCTTCCTAACCTGCTTGAGTTCCAGTCCTGACTTCCTCTGGTGATCATCAGCAATGTAGAAGTAAGCTGAATAAACCCTTTCCTCCCCAACTTGCTTCTTGGTCATGATGTTTGTGCAGGAATAGAAACCCTGACTAAAACAGTAGGGATGTACAGAGGACCAGTCTTGGGCTCAGTCATCCTGGAGGAAGAAGCTGTGGTCTTACTTTCTGCACACAGTGTCCACATCTGTCCTTGGGCTTTGTCATTTCCATGGGTCTGAGGCATTGGAGTTCTTGACATAGGCACGTTCATATTGACAATATCCATTCACTCAGACTTCATCCTCTCCCCGAAGTTGATATTTTATGTATCAAATGGATTTCACTGAGAGCTACCCAGGTAGTTTGTACAATGTTGTATGTTGGTGTGGCTATGGTGACATTTCCAGGAGAGTTGTACTTTGCCTCAGTAGACTGAGTATAGAAGACCACCCTCACCACTTGGGGTAGGCAGCGTTCACAAGCACCGAGGTGGAATCAAAGCCAGATGATGTGTGAGTTCACTCTGTCATGCCCAGATACCCATCCTCTGCTGGCCTAGCCACATGCTTCTCATGCTTTACCTGGAGGTTTCCCAGTGCCTCCTGTTCAGTCAGGACTGACTGCACCATGGGCTGTGTGGGGTCTCTTATAGTCAGCACATGATGGGCTGCAAATCACAGGAGTCCCTTTTCATTAGAAATAATATGCACATATCCACAGAATCCAAAGTAATATGCCTACACATTCTATTGACCCTGTCTTATGGGTCCTGGATGATCTTGGAAGGAAAAGGCCAAAACACCGGCAGTCTTTTTTTTTTTTTTTTTTTTTAAGATTTATTTTATTTATTTTGTGTATGAGTACACTATAGCTGTACAGATGGCCGTGAGCCATCATGTGTGTGGCTGCTGGGAATTGAACTCAGGACCTCTGCTGGCCACGCTTACTCCGGCCCCACTCGTTCCAGTGTAATTCACTGTAGCTGTCTTCAGACATACCAGAAGAGGGCCTCAGATCTCATTACTGGTGGTTGTGAGCCACCATGTGGTTGCTGGGATCCGAATTCAGGACCTTCGGAAGAGCAGTCAGTGGCGATCTTTAATGACCCTCTTACCGTTATTGGTATAGACCTCCCAACATTTTTGTTGAACACCCAGAAAGACAACATAATCAATTGTTTAATTTAAACATTCATGTAACATTTTGATAGGGCTCAGAAAAAAACACCCAACAGTTTTAAATTAAGTATTGATTTTGTTAAGACTCAGTTTTCCAGATGAGAAAAATTTTAGTAGAACAATAGAACAGTAGACAAATATCTCTATCTATTTAAATAACTCTATTTAAAAATAATTTTGATGCTAGTATATTGAACTTTGACCTCAGTAGTTAATAACCTTTAGTCATCAAGCATGTAACATCATTAAGACTTATCATTTACAGGCTCTGTGTACCTTCTTCAGGCTGTTTATAAACTGACTTAAAGTTTTAAAAAAAATTGTCTTCGGGGACTGGAGAGATGGCTCAGAGGTTAAGAGCACTGACTGCTCTTCCAAAGGTCTTGAGTTCAATTTCCAGCAACTACATGATGGCTCACAACCATCTATAATGAGATCTGATACCCTCTAGTGGAGTGTCTGAAGACAACTACAATGTACTTACATATAATAAATAAATAAATCTTTTTAAAAAATTGTCTTCAACTTTTATCTTTTATTTTTAGCACAAAAATCTTATTTTATTATACAAAATTCACCCTAATAACAGGTATTTTTATTTACCCTCTTTAACAAAAATATATTAATTTTCACATTTATACCCTTTTCAACTTGTATTTTGTAATAAGAATTTGATTCAAAGTATGTATGTGGCACAGTGTAGTAAATTAAGATTATCTGTACATGTATAGTCAAATTTCCAAGCTTTGTTCTTCCTGCAAGTCTTGGGAAAACTTCATATCACTTGGACTTTCTTGTCTTTCCTCTCTGTGGTCTCACATACTCTGAAAGTAAGAGAGAGTTTTACATTCTATGAAGAACCTGCCAAGATATCAATGACCTTGAACAGTGAACACTCCCTGTAAACAAGAAAAAGCAGACAAGGAAATACCGAGACATCCAAGTATCTTTAGGTGTTAACCCTGTAATTTCAGACTTAGGTGCAGAAGATGTTTAGTCCACTTGTTCTAGCAGTGGGAGCATGGGAACTCAGACAGATCCACCTGCCTCCCAAGCAGTGGCATTCAGAGTGTGGCCACCACCATACACAGCCCTGTTTTTATTTATGTGGATGTGAGGGGTTGTGTGTTTGTGGATATCTGTACACGGTTGCATGGAGGTTGTCTTAGTC
>NW_022196898.1:56046564-56048399 GCF_008632895.1 Mastomys coucha | reverse complement strand
AAGCTCCCTTCTCTGTGATAACTCCAGCCTGTGTCAAGTTGACACACAAAACCAGCCAGTACAGAGGCCAAAGGTGTCAGATCCTCTGGGATCTGCATTTAAAAGCAGTTGTGAGCTTGCTAAAGTGAATTTTGGGGGCTGAATTCAGGTCCTCTCTCAGAGCAGTGTATGCATATCTGCAGCTTATACTTTCTGTTTTGAATGAGTGAATTTATCACATAGTAAGCCAAGTTGAAAGAGTAGCAAGATATAGATAGATAGCAGAATATCATCAAATTGGTCACTCAAAATATCTAGCAGAAACCCCTTGAGGAAAAGCTATTGCCCCTCGGATGAGGCTTCCAGGCACAGGAACAATTAGCAGCAAATAGAGATGATGTCATAAAGTCAAGGGCTCACAACTCCAAGGAAAACATGACTTGAAAAGCTGAGGCAGCCAGCTGAGGCTCTGGATTGAACTTTCTCTCCTTGGATGGCCTCCTATGGCTGAACTTCCGGCCTCTCCTTTTTATGTCATGCCATTAAACAATTGGTATCCTCTGATGCATTGTGGTTCACCTTCTAGCAATTCCCAAGTGTCTTTACTCTCGGGCTGTTTTGCTATATTGTTCCCTCCTGTTGCAGAGATAGGGGTGCCATCCCTGGAAGAGTCCTTGGGGGAAACAAACTGTTGGGATAGCCCACACGTATTGGATCAACTGGCTATGGAAGTGGGTCCCTGCATCCTCAATGTGTAACTGCTGGGTTGGCAGTGCCAGGCTAGCAGGCTGTGTCGATGCTTGTCACTCCCTCTCCTGCCTAAAAAGAAAACCGGTAGCAACGGCAATGTTAAGTTTAGATGGGCTAGCTGAGGAACAGCCCCAGCAAACAGGCCAACAGCCTCATCCTATACAGATGTCTCTGTACAGCTATTTTTTACTTTAAAATATTTTATTTATTTTTATCATTAAACTTCAAGCAGTGCACCCTCCCCTCCCTCCCCCACAAAAAATAAAATAAAATAAAATAAAGCTCTGAGATATGAGACAAACATGCCTGGATCTGATATGAGTAGTGACACTGCCCACTTTCAGAGTCAGCTTCTCTAGTGAGCTCAGGCAACATATGACAGTTTACCAATATAATGTACATCACACCTTGGGACAGTCTTCTGAGGGCTGCAGGGCTCTGGCGCGTGGGGTTGGGGTGGGGTTAGGGGGGTTGGTTTTCTAACCACCAGAGTCACATCTGTCCTACCTACCCTGTATCCTGGAGGATCAGGCTGACCAGTCTCTCCATCTGGTAGAGTCAGGTCTCTGTCCAAGTCTCCCAGTCCTTTTGCGACTGTGCAGCCAGATGCCCCCAGGGCTTCCCTAGGGCAAAACTGCGGCTGCTTAGCCCCTCCCCAACTCCCCTCCTGCAGCTGTTTCCGGCCAGCCATCTGCTCTGCTCTACCTCTCACCCGCCAGCATTTCTAAGGCTGAGTTTCTCCAGCTGTGGCTTCTGAGTCATTCGTGGTTGACTGACTAGGTAGAGTCCCCTCACCTAGTTGTGACAGCTTTTGGATTGGGTGGTTCTTTGCTGTAGAGCTCTACTGCGCATTGTGGGACGTTCATGGCTTCCCCATCTAGATGCTGCAGAACACCCCAGTGGTGACCACTCAGAAAGTCTCTGACCTTTGCCAAGTGTGTCATGAGCTCTCAAATGCTTCTTATAGATCAGTGGTTATGCCAATGGGGACTCCACTTTTAAATAAACGTGAAAACCCTTTTAAAATCTAAAAATTTTAACTTATTCATAAAAGATGAATCTGTCATCTGCTTTTTTCTTTCCTTTTTTGTTTGTTTCTGGTTTTT
>NW_022196898.1:56044164-56046554 GCF_008632895.1 Mastomys coucha | reverse complement strand
ATAGCCCTTGATATAACTGACTATATGTGCCTGGTTGGAATTTATATCAATCTTCCTGCCTCTGTTTGTAAGTGCTATGATTTCAGGCATAAGATACCATGCTAGACAAGATGAGTCTTTCTTGATGGGAGTTTATTTCAATAGGTGGTAGTGGTGTGTGTGTCCTGGACCATGTGATAAATATAGTCCATTTTTCACAGCTGACTTTTTTTTTTTTTTGGCTGTTGTTACAGTGCCAGACTTTGAGAAATTTTTCAAAAAATAGTACATAGAACTCCGGAACAGCCAGCTCTCTTTCCCACAAGCCCCTGTCTGCTCTCACTTCTTTCCTCTGACTCTCTCCCTGGCACGCTGTGTCCAAGCACAGATGGGACGAGGACCAAGCGCCACATTTCCTTATGATAGCGTGTGTGGGAGGCAGGGCAGAAAGCACAGTGATTGCAGTCATTCTCACTGCTGTGCCCTGGTGGCTGTGTATGCCATACCTGTGTGTATGCCATACCTGTGTGTATTTGGTGGCAGTGGGCAGAAAACTCTCTAGGTTTGGGGAGGTTTTGAAATTTCACCAACTCAGTTCTTGAGAACACACAACCTTTCATCTCTTTGATTTTTCTCCTTACTGCTTCATAACTGTAGTTGGATCCTAATTATACATATATGTTACTTTGTATTGATTCTTTGGGACTTTCATGTCCCCAAACCCACTCATCTCCTGGTCCTTTCGTATCACCCCTCCCCCAAACAAAACAAAACAAAACAAAACAAAAAACCAACAAAATAAAAACATCTCATAGTGAAAGCTATGGTGTGTCACTCTTTGCCCAAACAATTTTACTTGCAAATGTTCATTGCTTTTATAAAATATAACATGGAAGCAGGCAGGGGTACCTGGAGGGCCCATGCCAAGTGCCCTCTGAGAAATCTCACCATGGGATAGACAGATCTGGTGTCCTGGAGTTTTATTTGAGGAAAGTGGAGGGAGAGTAGGACTAGAAGCAGACAGACAGGAGCAGAGCTAAGAGGGTACAGAAGGCAGAACAGAGAAGGACAGAAAGGAGGACAGAAAGGGGGAGAAGGGCCAGTCGGAAACATGTAGGAGTAGAGAGAGAGCAATAGAGAGAGGGAGAGAGAAAGGGAGGGGATAGACAGTAAGCAGACCGCTGCGCTGCTACACCTGGAGGCTGGTAATGGCGGCAAGTGATGAGCAAGCCTGGGCCCTAGCCTGGAAGCTAATGTTTGCGATGAGTCATCGGCCTGGTTGGAGGACTCTGGCTTCTGTTACACAGCAGTTCTCAGATACTCTGTTGCTGCTCTGTGTCACTGAGGTCCTGCAAAACTGTTCCTGCTGGACCAGCGTCTTCACTAGCTCCAGCAGTTCATAGATGGGGTGGGCCGACTCAGATCCCTGATCTCTTTTTGTTATTGTTATCTTGATTTTTTTTTTTTTGAGACAGGGTTTCTGTGTAGCCCTGGCTGTCCTGAAACTTGCTCTGTAGACCAGGCTGGCCTCAAATTCAGAGATCTTCCTGCTTTTGCCTCTTGAGTTCTGGGATTAAAGGCATGTTCCACCTCTGACTGTTTGGCAGAGCCTAATTTCTTTTAACCCTTGTTTCATCATTCTGATGTTTGAGCCACTTCATTTCAAAACTAATGTATATACAAAAAATGGTTTCAAATTTGAAGTCATTTGACCTTCATTTGAAAAATTTGTTTTTATTGCTCCATCTGAATTTAAAAATTAAGTCTTTAAAAAAATTCTTCTTTGAGAGTGAGTTTCTGACTAATTAAAATTTTAATTATTCATTAAATTTTAAATTTTATTAAAATTTAAATTTAATTAAAGTTTAAAATTTAAAATAAAGAAAAATAATTTTAAAATCAATAATTTTAATTAATCATAACATTAAATAAATATGTTTTCAGTTAAATTCAGTAATTACTTTTTCCTAAGCTCAAGGTATGTAAACTTTTTGTTTTGTTTTGCTTTTGAGACAGGGTTTCTCTGTGTAGTCCTAGCAATCCTGAAACTTGCTCTGTAGACCAGGCTGGCCTCGAACTCAGAGATAAGCCTGCCTCTGCCTCCCAAGTGCTGGGATTAAAGGCGTGCGCCACCCAAGGTGTGTAAACTTTTGAATGACAAATGTTTAAGGTGTATGAGACTAGAACATCTCAGAGAAATAGACGTGTACATGTGTGTGTGTATGTATGTATGTGTGCACTTGTTTGCTTGTGTGTCCATTCGAGCATGCCTGAATGTGTGTGTGTGTGTGTGTGTGTGTGATTTTGTGCTTTTGTGTACATCCAAGCATGCGTGAATGTGTTTGTGTGTGTGTGTGTGTGTGTGTGCTTTTGTGTACATCCAAGCATGCGTGAATGTGTTTATGTGTTCA
>NW_022196898.1:56036438-56043554 GCF_008632895.1 Mastomys coucha | reverse complement strand
TGTGTGTGTGTGTGTGCTTTTGTGTACATCCAAGCATGCGTGAATGTGTTTATGTGTCCATGTGTGTGAGCAAGTGTTACTGCCATCATGCTTCTGGCAATCTTACGTTGAAGTTCTCTTTTAAGTTTCAAGTTACTTTCTGAGTTTGGACACAGACCAGAAACCTGAGACTGGCAGGATAGTCATATCCAAAAGCCAGAGTGGCATTTGCCACAGGTGGTGTATTCTGCCAACCCCTGTGACAGTGTCTGAGCTTCTGTTTTTTGTTTTTTTTGTTTGTTTGTTTTGTTTTTTGTTTTTTGTTTTTTGTTTTTTTTGAGACAGGGGTTTCTCTGTATAGCCCTGGCTGTCCTGGAACTCACTCTGTAGACCAGGTTGGCCTCAAACTCAGAAATCCACTTGCCTCTGCCTCCCAAGTGCTGAGATTAAAGGCGTGCGCCACCACTGCTTGGTCTGAGTTCCCGTTCTTTTAGAGACCTGCAGAGCATAGACCTTCTCTGACTTGAGTGTTCACATGGTCTCTGCCTGTCCCCTGTCCCCCCATACTACTTTACCTTCATGATGTCAAACATTTACTGAGCACTGGGGTCATAATCTGAAGTCCTGCCCAAGGGCTGCAGGGTGACAGCCTTGTCCTTTGACTTGTAAACCCACTTCAGTTTTAAGTCTCCACCCCTTTCTTCTGGCCCAGACCTTTCCCTCCTCTGGAAGGGGTCCCTACCCCCCAGGTTCACTGCCCCTGATGCCAGTTACATTCCTTAGACATGAAAAGTCAACCATGGGCCAGTTTACTTGCTTCCCACCTTTTGGTTTTGAACCTTCAAAGAAGGTTCTTTGCCTTTAAGCTAGAACACTGGTCCAATGGACAGTGCCCTTGGTGTCCGGCAGCTAGACTGGCCTTAGCAGACTGAGAAGCCATTTGAAGACAAACTGAATTGTCATAATCAGTCTCCTGCTTTCCCTTTTTCTTTAAGAAAGGGTAACGCTGAGATTGCTCCTCCTTAAAATTCAAACGGCAAACGAGATGAAGGTATCAGGGTTTGGCTAAGACCCAATAAGGAAAAGTATGACTTTCTAAACTGTCCAAAACATAAGATTACACATGCATACTAGTGTCTCCTCTCTTAAGAGTTATCCAGCTGGACTTGTCAATGCCCTGGCTAGGAGACCTCTTCTTCAAGAAAGCTGGTTCCCCTGAAGACATGTTAAGAGATGGGAGGAATAATTATCCCACAAATGAGATAATACACTTACATACCCCAGAGGCCCTCCCCGGATGCAGCTGCTTACAGAGGGACTAGGGCTGCTGCTCTTCTGAACTCTAGCTTGAGAGGTAAAACTTTCCTTTCTCCCTTCCTACTTATTTCTCAGAAGTCACATCTCTACTCATTTCCCCTGACCTTCATTCTCTGAAGGCATCTCCCCTCTTCTGTGGCTGTTCCAAACCTCCACTGCTGTGCCTACTTGCTTCCTTGGACACTAACTGAAAAAATATGGCTCATTCGCCATTTTCCCATCAAGAATTCAGGCTGGCCTCAAATTGATATGTAGCAAAGAATGACAGTGAACTCCTGGCCCTCTGCTTCTGCCTCCCAAGGGTTGTGATTATAGAATCACACAATTATTCCTTCACTGAGTCTTGTGTGTGTGTGTGCACACATGTATTGGCATGTGTGTGAAGACCAGGGGTTGAAATCTGGTGTCTTCTTCAATTACTCTCCACCTTAATTTTAAGACATGGTCTGTCACTGAATTTGTAGTTCACTGATTCAGCTAGACTGACAATCCAGGAGGCCTCCTGTCTCCACCTCCCCAGCACTAGAATTACAGGTGCATCCCACCATATCTTATTTTTTATGTAGGTTCTGGGGAACTGAACTCATGTTTTATGTGCTGGTTAGGTTTTTGTCAACTTAGCACAAGTAAGAGTTATTTGGGAAGAAGAATCCAACTAAGAAAATGCCTCCATCAGACAAGTTTGTAAGGCATTTCATGATTGCTGTGGGAGGACCCAGTTCACTGGGGAGGAGGGGTGTCACCCACCCCTGGGCAGATGGTACTGAGTGGTGTAAGAAAGCAGACTGAGAAAGCCATTACAAAGAAGACAATAAGCAGTGTTTCTCTGTGTATGGCCTCTGCTTCAGTTCCTGCCTTCAGGTTCCTGCTTGCAGTTCCTGCCCTGACTTCCTTCAGTGACAAAGTGTGACCTGAGAGCTGAAAAAAAAACCTTCTTCCTCAAGTTGCTTTTGGTCATTGTATATTATCACAGCTAGAGCAACCCTAACTAAAACACCTGGCAAGTTGTTACCAACAGAGCATTTCCCAGTCTCCTGAGTACAGTTTTACACTCTTCTCACCTTTAGCTCCAGGAAGTGACCAGGCTTCCCTTGAATCCTCAGACAGAAGGCACACACACAGTTTGTTCCTTTTCCACTTGCCTTCTTGCACAATTGCTGGGTGCTACCATCTCCCGCCTGGAAAAGCATGCCCTTATTAATATTTTTATCTCTGCTTCTCCCACTTCCCTAATCTTCAGTGGGTAGTCCCAACTAGGTCCTGCCAAACATCCCTGACCACCCACTTGCAGTAATGGCCACAGGCCCCAGTTCCCCCTGAGATCTTACACAGCTGTGGCTTCTCCCTCCAAAGCATAGCAAGAAACTCTTCCTCCCCTTCCTTTCTCTCTCCTCTAGGGACCCGGAAATCCTGTCTGTTCCTTCTGCCTAGCAATTGGCCCCCGGCTTTCTTTACTGACAGATCATGAACCAATTGGGGAACAGGACCTTAGTGTCGGAGCCACCCCCTACACCTGAGTTTGTTTTAAAATTCACACTATGGAGATTCAAATAAGTTTGGCCCCCATAGGCTCACGGAATTGAACGCTTAGTCACCAGGGAGTGATCCTATTTGAAAGGATTCAGTATGGCTTTGTTGGAGGATGTGTTAGTGGGGGTCAACTTGAAGATTCAAGAGCCTAAGCCAGCCGCAGTGATACTTTCTTCCTGCTGCCTTCCAATCCAGGTATAGGACTCTCAGCTACCCTGTCTGCCTGTGTGCTGCCATGCTCCCTGCCATGAGGGTAATAGATTAAACCTCTGAAACTGTAAGAAGTCCCAATTCAATCTGTTATAAGAGTTGCCATGGTCACAGGATCTCTTCTCAGCAATAGAACAGTCAGTAAGACAAACACTAAAAACCTGAACAACGGAAATTTGACTCTTGAATAACATTGGTAGGTATTGTATTTGAGTTTTAACCTCCAGTCCCGGGTACCACAATGGCATGAAGAGCATTGGAAGCCCTTTTTTCTTTTTTGTTCCTAGACATGCATGGATCAGGAGCCTGGGCCATATATGGCTAACACCAGGGAACTGGACAGGAGTTTGGCCTTGTGCTCTCTAGATCCTATGTAGATACTCCATGTGTCTTCTAAACAGGATTCTGTAGCCCTTGGAAGCAGAAGAGGTATCTGTGTCCTTGAGCACATGCTTTACCACCCTAGCAAACTCTGGCGGTAAGCTCTGTGCGTCCTTCCACTGTGCTGGTGAGTGTGAGGTTCCTATCACAGACTAATTGCTCTCAGTGGTGCTGGAAAACCCTGAAGTCCTTATGCCCTCTGTGCCTGGTTCTTGGACTGAGCTCACAAACATGGACAAAATGCTGACTAATTTATGTGCTCATTGGTTTGATGATGAAAGGGATGAGTCTAAAGGAAACACAGAGACCGCTTGCTCTGCTGTTTGTCACTGTCCTGGGGTCATTCCCATGTCACTTCATATTCCTGTAACCCTAGGCTGGGCAGACAATGAAGTTTTGATAGCTTTCAGACTCGAAGAGTCCCAGAAGCAGTGATGCATGCTGGATTAAACTCTCAGGTTAGGGGGCCATACCTTTTTGGTCCTTATATTGAAGGGTGAGCCTCCTTGGATGACAGATTCTCACAGTCTAGTTGTGAAAATTGAGCCCAGCAATGAAAAGAAGGAGAACCTCATTCTCTGCCTATCTGGCCAGTCTCCAGGGGACACTGCCAACTTCCTGAGGACCCAGCAGGGGGAGGGGCTGTAGGCAGAGAGCCACTAGAGCAGGCCTGCCAATCACTGTCTTTGGTATCTGAATACTCAGACCTGTCCCAGGAGACTGTAGAGTTTGGACTGGATCTCACCATTGTCGGATATGTTGGGCTTTAGGCCATGACGGTTGGACCATTTGGGAGTCGGGTAGGGAGGGCTCAGGAACTGCATGCAGACAGACACTGCCCCCTGTGCACTGGTACCTGAAAGTGAAATCACCCAGACTGAAGCCTGTCTGCTCAGTCTCCAAGGAGAGGACAGAAAACATGCCCAAGACTCTGGGGTATTGGGATATCCATGGAGTGAGTAGAAGGTTGGGCTGCTAAGTGGGAAGAGTCCCAGGTTGGCACACATTGAAGAGTTAGGCCTGGTTCTAGGAGGTAGATCCTCTTCAGCATTTTCTAGAGTCTCCTGTCTGTTCCTGTCAGGAGGCCTCGGCCTGTTCCTGTTCTCTTATTAGGTGTAGAGATGGAGGCTTCCCTAGAAGAGGTGAAGTCATGCAATTATGATCTCACTGTGACTTTTGTTACCCTCTACCTCTTGAAGCTGGATCACGCCATCTCCCTGTTCCTGGAATACACAGACACAACCTATGAAGAGAAGAGATATGCCACGGGGGACAGTAATGACATTCTTCTGGTCACACTCCTCCCTAACATCTGTCCACTGGTGCCCAAAGCTTCTACCCAGATCTCTGTTTCTTAGCTCTGTGGATCTCCTTCAGATGAGCCCAGAGCTTATCCCTTCCAGAAACATCCTTGAGGGTGCAGCTTTGTTTTTCGATAAATAACCCTGGGAACAGAGCACTGGCTCCCTTCCCACCCGTGGTTGTATAGGGTTTGTTTAGCACTTGCCTGTGTTTTGTGTGTACCCTAGTCGGTTACCTAGCCTTTGAACGAATACTCTCCTGTAAAACCGTGGGATGTAAGATTGAATGAGTCAGATCACAGATTCCTGTACCTCAGGAGGGCTTGCCTTGACATTTTGGGAGGATCCTAGGGGAAGGGAAGGATGTACAGAGGAGACTTTTCATATTATTTTGTCTATCACGGCTGCTGTTGTGAATGAAGCCAGCAGCCAAGTGATAACTTCAAGCTGGATCTGGACTTTCCCAATGTAGGTCAGGGAAAGGGAGGTTTGGAGAGGGCACAGTGTACTCACCTTATCTCCTGGCCTGGCTGAGGGGGTTGAGATAAATGTTTCTGCTCACCTGCTCCCATCCCTGCTGGCTGCACAGTGTTTCTGTGATGGGCTATGTCCCATCTCTCTCATGCAGGGCACACTGTGCTCATAGAGGGCTTCCCATGGCAGGCACACTGAGTGCCAGGCCCCATGTCTGTCCTCACCCAGGGAAGGGATGGAGGGACCCATTATCCCATCTGACCATCTCTGCTTGTTCATCCAGCTGCCCTACTTAATTGATGGATCACACAAGATCACTCAGAGCAATGCCATCCTGTACCCCATTGCCTATAAGTACAACCTGTGTGGTTGGGGCAGGCTGCAGGATTAGGGACAGAACCATATATCCCTCTTGGCCTGGCTGGAGCAGGATGCTGAGAGCGAGTCTGTGCTGTGTGCTGCAGGTGGAGAGACAGAGGAGAGGATTCGTGTGGACATTTTGGAGAACCAGGTCATGGACACCCACATGCAGTTGGCCATGGTCTGCTACAGCCCTGACTTTGTGAGTCCTCACTGTGTGGGGCAGACAGGGGTTTGCAGGAGTTAAAGGCTTGTGTTAATATACACTTGTCCTATTAGTATCTGAACTTACCCGTTCTCATTCTCAGAGCTTTCTAATTCAGCTGACGCACACACCCAATTCTTATTAGTAAACACTTTCTATCAATGCAGAGAAATCTTTGGCATTGTGGCAGCCGTGACTGGGCATTTGGTTCCTAGATAATAAATTCATGTACTCAGAATTCTCTCCAGCTTTGCACTTGATCACCGTGGTGTGCCATGTTGCCTAGTTGGTTGCACACCATCTGCCTGCTCCTTGAGTGCACAGGTTCAAACCGGAAGAAAATAAAATTAGCCTAATATATTCAGAAATTCACCCAACAGCTTTCTCAGAGCCTAGTCCCCTGTAGAAGAAAGTATCAGGGTCTCTTCCTGATTGGCAGCTCACGGTCAGCCTGAGGACCTTTATCCCTCCTGGCATCAAACGCCGTTCAGCTTTGCTCATGCTGCTCAAATATTGACCCTGCTCTGTGTCACTCCTCAGGAATAGTTGTGTCTCTCATTAACTACCTTGCTTCTCTGGTTCCCCTGGATTTTCAGGTGTAGAACTTATGAGCAGCCCAAAAGCTGTCCTGGTTTGGATGTCAGTGGTGACAGGTTCAGGGACAGACATTCTCGTCTAACTCCCAGTCACCTCTGAGATAACTCTGCTACTAAGCAGGCCTCTGATTAATACAACAGGAACGCATTACATAGAAACCTAGGTACTAGCACAGGCCCAGAATAGAAAGGAGCGTACCCTTCTGTACAACCCTATGAGGCCAGCCTTTCTCTAGAACACCCCTGTCTAAGGGTTGTGACAACTGTTTTCTATCTCGGGGGAGAAGTGAAAGCCAGAGTTCTTGAAGGGCCTCCCAGACCAGCTGAAGCTCTACTCTGAGTTCCTGAGGTAGCAGCCATGGTTTGCAGGGAACAAAGTAACAGGTAACAGGTGGGGAGGAGGAGCTGCCATCCTCCCCTGGCTTCAGGATCCCACCTCCCTGACCCCCACTGACCCTCACTTCCTGAAGATCAACTTTGCAGAATCTCCTGTCTATGATGTCCTTGATCAGCACTGAATGTTTGAACCCACGTACCTGGACGCCTTCCCAAACCTGAAGGACTTTGTGGCCCTCTTTGAGGTGATGCCCTGATCCTGCTTCCTCTTGGATGCCCTATTTCCCTTCCCCTTTTCCAGGTTGCTTCCCTAGTCCTGATCTAATTGAGTACTAACTTTCTGTCAGGACCCATGTTCAGCCTCTTAGATCTGCAGAGTCAACTTATCACTGCAACATGCAGGCAACCCGGACAGATAAGGAACCTG
>NW_022196898.1:56029303-56036428 GCF_008632895.1 Mastomys coucha | reverse complement strand
ACATCCTAGCACCAGTAGAGGCTATTCTGGGCTCCTGACTGCCTTTAGCTTCTAAAGGCAATGGACTTGAACCAGCTAGTTGTTCTTCAGTGACAGGGTCCTAGGTGGGAAGTGGCCAGGAGATGAGAAAGATGGAAAGATAGAAATAGTGAAGGTAAGGCTGGGGCTAGCAGGTCTTGCACAAGCTATGTCATATGCCAAGGAAACTCATTAAGACATATAGCTATTTTATATATTATTTCCAGTGGAGAAATGAAATGTAGTCAGTTGAAAGGTAAGCAAGCAATTGTTGCAAAAGGGAAACATAGAATATCCCAAGAACAATATGATTCTGAGTGAACTTGGAACGGATAACCATAGCCCTGTACAGTGGCAAGAACTGGATTTTCAGCATCAGAAGCCACAGAATCCTCAAGGCTCTAACACTAGGCCATTATCAGCTTGGCCAAGAACATCCCTGGTCTCAGTGAAGAAGCGCAGCTCCTCCTTACATCAGGGTCCTGGGGAATGTCTTGGACTAGCACAACTCAATAGACAGAATACAGTGTTTTCTGATTTGTTCAAAAAGGAAAGTCAGGCCTCTGCACAGCCTGGGTTTCTTGTCCAGGACCTGTGCCTTGCCAGACATATGAAGACTGTATTTGCTCTTGTAACCGTGAGGAAGAGACAAAGGCCAATGGACGATTGTTGGCATACTCGGTGGTCATACCTGATCTGCAGAGCTGGCCACTCTTGCTTTGCCGTCTCTTCAGCCTTCTCTGTGTACACTTGGGATGTGCTGAGTCACTGGGTGGCACCTGGACTCTCTTCCAAGCCACACAAGCCAGTTCTCAACCCTTTGGGTTTTCTGGATCCTTGCTTCTTTTAATCACAGGCATGTCCTCGCAGCCAGGAGTGACACTGCCCCCTTTGGGAGGCAAGAGGGAGTGACCAGAGAGCAGAGTGGCAGCCACAGTGCTGGGCTGACCCTCTCAGCCATGGGAGAATGAGGGGGTTTCTTAACCTCTGGTACTTCAGCATCCCTGCTGAGTGGTGGGATGGTGGGGCTGATTTTGCAGGGTCGTCGGATGGGTTTTCTCCCTCTGGATTTTAAAGTCTCTCGGATGTTCCTAGAGTGGGTTTGCAGAGCTGAGGTCCTTGTTTCTCCTTCTCACCTGCAGGGCCTGAAGAAGATCTCTGCCTACATGAAGACCAGCCGCTTCCTTCCAAGTCCTGTGTACTCAAAACAGGCCACGTGGGGCAACAAGTAGGCCTCTGCATGGAGGGCCGTGCTGGTAGGGAGGATCCATCAGTGCTCCTGAGGTCTGGGACCATACTTGGCTCCTGTTGCCCACTCTGTAACAGTCTTTCTCTTCCATTTCTTTCTCCTCTACCAGGATCATTGTCTCCTCTCTACTCCCTACTTGTAGTGAAGGTTCCTACAAGTTCATCCCTTCACTTCTCTGGTTCTTTCTTCCCTTACTTGTTTCTGTCTGGTTTCTGACCAGATGGTCCTGGGCTTGACTTGGAGCAGCTTAATTGACACTATACTCCTGACTCTTACCTGAGAGATCAGCCTTGTCCAGTCCCCAGTAAATTCTGAACTACACTCACTCTGTGTCTTGGCTTATTGCCAGTGGCTCAAAGACTGACATCACTGACTTGTTGGAATGGTGTTTGTCCCTTTGTTCACAGGAAGAGCTGGGTAGTGAGACCATAATTGGGGCTCTCAGTCAAGCAGGGTCTAAGACCAAATATGGGCCTTGATGTCCTCTCATATTTCTGATGCTGGGATTCCTACAGGATGGTGCTTCTTCTGTACCAGGGCTTCTCATTCACCTTGTAGGATGTGAAACCTCTGTTGGGCATGTATCATTGTGTGTCAGGCTTCAAAGAAATGCTGGGCTCATGGGAAGGGGTAAGCAGACCCTAGGCTCAATATCTGTCCTCATCCAGAAGTCTTTCCTGGACTAAATGTTCATTTCTTCTCAAAGGTGTTCCCCTATAAATCTTCCCACCCTTTGGGACTGGTCCTATGGGTGTTCTCACCCAACTCAATCATAGGCTCCTTTGAAGGATCCACAGATTGTTGAACTTTTGATCTCTGATAGGAATGGCTGTGTCCGGCATACTGTCAGTGTTCAGGAAATTAAAAATATTTGCCTTTTTTCCCCCTTGGATTCCCGTCTCCTCAGCACTGAAACGGACAGATACATACTTCCTAACCTGTCTTTTACACAGGTGCTGGAAGTTGCACCCAGGTTATTGCACTTGCATGATATGCAAGTGCTTTACAGACTGAGCCATCTCCCCAGCCCTTCCAGGTCTTTTCTGGTCTTTTCTGGTTCCTGGGCTGGGAGTCTGTAGAAGTCATAGCTAACATACAGTGAATGGCCATGTCCCGGTGAATGCGCTCCACACACAGTGACTGCAGCAAAGGGAAGACCAAACAACTCAAACTTGGGCAAAGGATTAAAGGGACTTCTTTTTCTTGAGAAGATATTACACTGTCCATCGTCACACAAAAAAAAGTTGTTCTAAAATCATTTATAATTAGAGAAATGTAAAAACCACATTGAATATCTGTCTCATATACATAAGACAGATAGTGAGAAGAATGTTTTTTCTTTGTCTCTTGGAATGGAAAATATTACAGCTACTGTGGAAATTACTCTGTTCCTTATAAAATGAGTAATAGAATTACTTATGTATCAATTCCTTTTATATGTATATATTCACAATAATTCAAAGTTAACACATATGGTGCATATATAACATATACACACACATAATATATAATTTATGTGTACCATATGTAGTGGGTTTAAATAGCTACATATTGGCTTTTTGAGACATAATTTCTCTATTTCAAGCTGGCCTGGAACTATCTAGGTAGCCCAGGCTGGCATAGACTTTTAGTTTTCTTGCTTACACCTCCTAAGTCCTTAGAATTACAGGTGCATGCCACCATGGCCAGTTCAAATATGTATTTTTTTTTTTTAAGATTTACTTTTATGTATGTGTGTTGAGGGTGTGTGTTTATAGGCCACATGAGTGCAGGTACCCATAGAGACCAGTAGAGGGAGTCAGAGCTCCTGGAGCCAGAGTTCTAACCATGAGATGTGGATTCTGGGAATTACACTCAGGTCCTCTGGGAACAGCAAGGGCTCTGAACCACTTAGGCATCTTCCCAGCTCCTCAAGTATGTATGTGTGCGTGTCATGTTCAGAGAAGCATTATTCAGATGGATAGCACATAGATGCAACCCGTGAACACGTTTACAAGTGAATGTAAAAAGAAAATGCTGTGCAGAGACACAGGAGAGCATTTGTCAGTGTTAAAGAGAAGAGCTCTTTTAACCCATGATAAAACTTAGATGAAACCCGAGCCATTAAAACTGCTAAAACAACAAACACCCCCCCACACACACATGCTTTGCAATTTAATTTGTATTAACTACTTTCTCCATCACTCTGAGAGAATACCAGACAGGACCCAACTGAAGGATGAACAGATTCATTTCGGCTGGCGTTTCATGAAGTTCGACTCACAGTCCTTTGGCCCCGCGTGCTTAGGCAGAATATCATGGTGGCCAGAACATATGACAGAGGCTGTTTTTCACTTCTTGATGGAGAAGAGTCAGAGAGTGTGATGCATAGGAACCATAGACCACACCTCTACAAGGACCAGTCCCAGGCCTCACTTTCCTGCAGCTCTGTCTGAGTCTTCATATGTTCTCCTCTCTCGCGAGAATGTCACTTCTACTCAAGTGTTCAGAGTATGGTCCTGTGGGAGACATCCCATGTTCAAGCTATAACCCATGAGGACGGCAGATATCACAGAGGCTGCGGTTTCTGGAGGTTGGAGGGAAAGGCGAAATGACAAGGCCTCCAGTGTCACAAACGGGAAAGATGAGTGGGGACAGCTGCCACCATTAGTGCATGAGGTAATTCTGAACTGATACAAGGTCAAATGTGATACCACAGAATTTACCACAGTAAATATAGCAAATAAACAAGAAAAGAGACAGAGCAAAAGGTGATTATACCATCCACAGCCCCAACTCAGATTTTCCCATTGAAAGGGCAAACTACTGTAGAGCTATGTTAGATTTGAAATTTTAAATGTGATTATAAAAGAAGGGAATTGAGGGCGACTTCATCCTTCTGTCCTTGAGAGGATAAAATAAAGAAGGTGACTGCAGATGAAAAAGATCCCTGAACATTGTGCTCAGAAGAGATGAAATCATCCACCAGAGGGCCTCTGCCAGAGGCAGCATAAGATGTATACTGCGGACAGACTATGATTTGCTGTAGCAAGACTCCAGTGAGCTCCCTCCATTCACTGCGCTTCCTGCCTCTAGAATGGAGGAAGGGACAGGCTTTCTTTAAAAAAAAAAAAAAAAAAAAAAAAATACCTGTTTGCGTCAGAGTTGACTCTGTCAGTCTATCAGCCTATCATTACTTACTGTTCATGATACTTCTTTGCCTAGTTTCCCCTTATTTCTAGGGTCAGTGGACTAGGATTCAACTCAGAGATACTGATCTAGAACACAGTTCATCTCATGGGGAGAGTCCAGGAGGCTGAACATCTCTGGTCCATGGAGTCTTTCAGGGTCCCGGCGTCCTTCCTCCTTGTTAGGTTTTTAGGTACAGGAGAAGTGGGGCACTGAGTCTAGATGACTTGTGGGCAAGAGTTGTGTTAACCATTGGCAGGCAGACAGCACTACACAGTAGAGTCTGGAGGAGAACACTTCAGGCTCCTCTAGGGAGAGCAGAGCCTGTTCCTTTAAGATCCCCCATTGGGGGAGTAGAGGGGAAGGGTTGTATCTCAAGGGACCAGGTCCAAGGTCGGCTGATAGCACTCAGACTTAGATAGCTAGACTAAATGGCACACTATGTTGTCTTTTGTTTCTGGTTTGAACAAGTGTTTGCAAAGGCTTGAGGACATTTTTGGATAAGGGCTTCTGAAAGAACAAAGGGCCTGTTAGTACACGATAGATAAGACAGTGGTCACTTGTCTTTAGATGCAGTCCTCCATTTAAGGCTTCGATATCCAGAAGGGCCCTTTATCAGGGAGGAGACGAGAAGCTTCCTGCCTGCTCTCCTGTCCTTAAAAGAAGCTGCATCTCAATTATGGGAAGGTGAGGGAGGTGGGGGAGGGAGGGAGGGAGAGAGGGAGAGAAGGAGAGAGGGAGAGAGGGAGAGAGGGAAGGAGAGAGGGAGAGAGGGAGAGTAGGCCAAGGCAGGAAGTTCCCACCATGCACACGGGGCAGAAAGGCATCTGTCAAGGCCAATCACATCTTATTGGTGAGGTACAGTGTGTGACATAGTCAGACACAAGGTCACCTAGAATAGTGTCATCCTGTGCAACATTGCCCCTTCTTAGCTCAGCCTATGTGTGAGGAGCTGGCTTCAAGTTGAGAATGGGGTGGGGGCTGATCAGAGGCCATCGCTTGAACTTATCAGTGAGAAAATACTGAGCATCAGCCATTGTGTAGACAGAAAGACATTCTGAAGAACCATGCTGTGAGTCTCTCCAGTCAAGTGTTGAGAACCTGCTTAGCCCAGACTTTCTGCACCCTCTCATGCTGGACAGGGCCAGGCTGTGGATTGTCTACACAGGCTCTGTCTCCCCTGTCAACTTGTTGAAGCTACTTACAATCCAGTTTATTCCACATGCTGCCACCAGGGTCGCTCATAACACACAACTGCATTGAGTGAACACTGTTACTCAGGGCCCATCAATGTCAGGATAGAGTGCATTCTCCCCAGAGTGGGCCTTCAGCTCCCAGAGAGTAGAGTCTGTGTCTAGAACCCTTCACTGCCTGTGACCTGTGTCATGGGCTTCATTCCAGTTGATTGAGATCATCTCTGTGCCTCTGGAATAAACAGGCTCAGTTGATGAGGAAGAGTAGTTCAAGATGAAAGTGGGGCATGGAACCCTTGACTTAACCTCTGCTCGCCCGTGCCTGGTCCTGCCTGTTCAGATCCATCAGCAAGTTTCTAACAGAAGTCCATGGGTAGCCAGAGGATCTCTGCTCCACTCCCTCCTCCCTCTTAATCTCAATCACTCCCAACTTCACAGAAGTTGTCAAGCATTTACTTATTCATCTGCCTCCTCGTTGAGATGAATTTTGGCTCCCTGTCACTGAACCCTGGGTTATATATATATATGTGTTCCTGTGAACACACATGTACACATATGCATGTGGAGGTTAGAGGTTGACATTTGGTGTCTTTATCAATCACTTCATATGTAGTTTTTGAGACTGCTCTCTCACTGAACGTGGAGTCTGTTGAGTCAGCTGGACTGGCAGCCAGGAACCCTGCTGGAGCCGCATGCCTCTACCTCCCGGCTCTGGGTTTTGTAAGTGCCTGCCACCATGATAAATTTTTTCACATGGGTTGCATTGATATTTTAATGTTGGTCTGGCAAATACTTATCAAGTGAGCCATCCCCCTGCCCCCTGCCCCTCAAGTATGTTTTTAAACTCATTTATCACTGATGCTAAGAATCTGATAAAGGGAACCTTGGATCTCTGTGAGTTTTAACCACAGGTGCCATGTTGAAGGACATTGAGTCATCCGCTCATACCCAGATACACATAAGAATCTGGGTATGAGATACACATGGGCCAGGGCAGAAATCAGTGAGCTAGACAGCTAAGAGTTTGACTCTCAGGGACTTGATCCTCTGTAGAGTCCTTCAAGGTTCTCTCTGGACAGCATTCTGTTGACCTTTAGAATCAAAAGAGGTGTCTGGTCCCCCCCCCCCATTCACTGTGCTGTTGAGTTCAGGGTTCTATCCATGGCTGTGGGACCCTTTCAATTTCATAAGGCCCCTGTGTTTGGTTCTTGAATTTAGCTCACAAATATGGCCAAAGTGCTGATTAATTTATAGTCACTACCTTGATGACCAAAGGGCTGGGTCCCTGGAGAATACCTCCTAGAGGTTCATACAATTGAGTGCTTAGTCCTCAGTTAGTGAAACTGTTTGGGAAGGATTAGGAGGTGTGGCCTTGCTAGAGGAGGTGTGTTATTGGGGGTGCTTTGAGATTTGAAAAAACATATGCCATTCCTAGTTAGAGCTCTCTCTCTCTCTCTCTCCTCCTCCTCCTCCTCCCTCCCTCCCTCCCTCCCTCTC
>NW_022196898.1:55999433-56029135 GCF_008632895.1 Mastomys coucha | reverse complement strand
CCTCTGTCTCTCTGCCTCCTGCTTGTAGATCTATTGCTCCAGCACCATGCCTGCCTGCTCCCCTGCTGCTGTGCTCCTCACCACGATGGTCATGGTGTCACCCTCCAAAACTGTAAACCCTCATTAAATGCTTGCTTCTGTAAGCTGCCTTGATCATGGTGTTTGTCACAGCAATAAGAAAGGAACAGAGACAGCCCCAGGTCCCCCAAGAGAAACACGGAGAGTGCTTGCTCTTCTGTTTGGCCCTGTCCTGGGTCGTTCCCATTTCTCTGTTCCTGTACCTCCAGGTTGTATGGACAATGAAGTCTGGAGTTTGTCAGATCGGCAGAGTCTTTTCTCCCAGGATGAGTACAAGAACAGACTCTTAGGTTGAGGCAATGCCTTTTTATCCATATGTTGAGATCTGAGCCTCCCTGAATGACAGATTCTCAGAGTTTAAGTGTGGAAACCGGCTCTACTGGGAAAGGAGATGGGCAGAAGAGGTCCTATGTGGCCTGTCTCCAGGGATAGTGCCAACTTCCTGAGGCTCCAGCAGGGGGCAGATGGAAGCAGGCCTGCCAATCAATCTGCCTTTGGTATCTGAAAGCTCAGACCCGCCTTCAGATGATAGCTCCTGGGCCTAGATTGGCTACAGTCCCTGTGGGTTGTGCTTTATGGTTCCTTTGGGGGCGGGGCAGAGCAGCTCCGGACCTGCTCTCAGTCCGACTCATCAGCTGAGCATTGCTATCTCGAAGCAGAGTCTTTCTCCACAGAGGCCTGACTGCACTGTCTTCGAGGCTGGAATAGAAATCATGCCCGTGACTCTGGGTTATTGGGATATCCGTGGAGTGAGTGAAAGTCTGGGTTGCTAGGAGGGAAGGGCCCAGGGTCAGAACACGAAGAGGGACTACAGGCTTGGATCCAGGAGGAAGATTCCCGTCAGGTTTTCCTTGAGCCCCCTACCTGTCTCTGTCAGAGCGACCCTCCCCAGTCCTAACTCTCTCTTTGCCTTTCTCCCTCGCCCCACTTCTCTTCCTCTCTTTTTAGTGAAAGGTGGAAAGGCTTCCCTCGAGGTAGTTAAGGATCTCACTAACTGACTTTTGTTACCCACTATCTCTCGCAGCTGGGTCACGCCATCCGCCTGCTCCTGGAATACACTGAAACAGGCTATGAAGAGAAGAGATACGCCATGGGGGACGGTAATGACATTCTTCTGGTCACATTCCTCCCCAACTTTCTGTCCAAGGGTGTCCAGCAGCTTCTACCCAGATCTCTGTTTCTTAGCTCTGTGGATCTCCTTCAGATGAACCCAGAGCTTATCCCTTCTGGAAACTTCCTTGAGGGTGCAGCTTTGGTTTTCAATATAGAATCGTGGTTGTGGCACGCTGGCCCTATTCTGAAGGTAACTGGGTGAGGTTTGCCCACTATAGGCACTGTAGGCCTAGTGCTTTTGTAAGCCTTAGTCGTGAAAGGCCTATAGCCATTCAATAGCTCCTGGGCTCGGATGGGTTTTTACTTGCTACATAGCTGTGCTATTCAAGTGTGCAGCTTTGGTTTGAAAGACTTACCGGGTCAGACTGCATATTCCCTGTACAAGGGGGTCCTGCCCTTAACTACTTGGGAGGGTAAGGGGGTTCTGGGGAAGGAGGCTTTGACATGGTGATTCCTTTTCACATCCTCTTGTCCATCACAGCTCCTGACTATGACCGAAGCCAGTGGCTGAATGACAAATTCAAGCTGGGCCTGGACTTTCCCAATGTAGGTGGAGGGGAAGGGAAGGTTTGGGGAAGACATGGTGATCTCACCTCATCTCCTGGCCTGGCTGAGGGAGTTAGGGATCCATGTTTCTGCTTACCTGATGATGGAAACCAGGGTTTCTGTGGTGGGGTGTGTCCCAGCTCTCCCGTTCAGTGCAAACTGTGCTCATGGAGAGCTTCCCATGGCAGGAATAGGGACGGAGGGACCCCTTATCCCATCTGACTTGTCCCTGCTTGTCTATCCAGCTGCCCTACTTAATTGACGGGCCACACAAGGTCACCCAGAGCAATGCCATCCTGCGCTACCTTGGCCGCAAGCACAACCTGTGTGAGTGGGGCTGCCTGCAGAGTGGGGGATGGTGGCTACCTACACTGGTCTTGGCGGGGGGTGGGGTGCTGAGGGTGAGTCTGTGCTGTGTGCTGCAGGTGGAGAGACAGAGGAGGAGAGGATTCGTGTGGACATTTTGGAGAAGCAGGTTATGGACAGCCGCATTCAGATGGGCACGCTCTGCTACAGCCCTGACTTTGTGAGTCCCCACTGTGCGGTATGGACAGGGTTTGCAGGAGGGGTCAAGGAAGAGCCTGTGTTCATTTCCACACTTGTCCTCTTTGGAATCTGAACCCACCCATACTGATTTATCAAGCTCTCCTACCCAGCCAACAGTTCTGCTCCTCTCCTTCCCCCATTCTGTTAACAAGTGCAACAGGCCAATTCCAAGAAGTTTTGAGATATTGTCATGTGATACCAATGTTTTCAAAGTTATTTCCTACATAGCAAATTCATATGTTCAGTTCTTCTCAACTTTGACCTTGACCACTGCCATGTACCACCTTATCCCTGGGGTTCACAGAAGAAAGCCAGAGGGGAAAAGGTCATGGGTATTTAGAAATTTACCCAAGATTTCTTAGAGCTGAGCTCTTAGTAGTAGCAAAACTCGGGGCCTCTCACTGGAGGTCACAGTCAGCTAGAGAAGCACCATCTCTTTAAATACCCTATGCTGTTCAACTGTGCTCACCTTACTCGATTCTATTCTTGTGCTTTGAAATCCCGCTTTGAAATCACTTTGTCTCTTCTCTTGAGATTGTTAAATACTTGGTTTTCCTTCTTCCACTCACTGGACTGCTCTGTCCAGAACCTACCAGCTACCCCAGAAGGCAGTGCTCAACTAGACATCAGTCATGACAGATTCAGGGGACAGAGCGGCATTTCCATCTAACATTCTGAGAGACGAAGCCTGCTACCAAACATGAGTCTGATTATTAAAATGGTGAAGCATTAAATGGTGCATGCCCAGAATTAGGAAGGTGCCCATTTCTTTGCTCAGCTGAGCGAAGCCACGCTTTCTCCAAGGGGGCCTGTATGAGGGTTATGACAGCTGTTTTTCTGATTCAGGAGAAACGGAAGCCAGAGTTCTTGAAGGGCCTCCCAGACCAGCTGAAGCTCTACTCCGAGTTCCTGGGGAAGCAGCCATGGTTTGCAGGGAATAAGGTAAAGAGAGCAGTGGGTGGAGAGAAGGACTTGCCACTCTTCCCAGGCTTCTAGATCCCACCTCACTGACCCTCACTTCCTGCAGATCACCTTTGCAGACTTCCTCGTCTACGATGTCCTTGATCAGCACCGAATGTTTGAACCCACGTGCCTGGACGCCTTCCCAACCCTGATGGACTTCGTGGCCCGCTTCGAGGTGATGCCCTGATCCTGTTTCTTCCTGGGTATCCTTCCCTCTCCCCTTTCCAGATTGCTCCTCCAATCCTGAGGGTTAAAAGAAGAACAACAAGGATCTATTGAGCACTAGCTTTCTGCCAGGACCCGTGCTCAGCCTCCTAGATCTGCGGAGGCAATTTATCTTTGCAGCACACAGGCCACCTGAATAGAACTAGCTGTCACACTGGACAGATAAGGAACCTGAGACTGTGGAGGGTAAGCTGCTTGCTCCACATCCTAGCACCAGTAGAGGCTGTTCTGGGCTCCCGACTGCCTTTAGCTTCTAAAGGGCAACATTCAGTGTCTCTTCCTTATTTGTGCCAAAAAGTAAGTCAGGCCTTTGAACAGCTTGGGTTTCCGGCCCAGGACCTGTGGTATGCAGAACATGTGAAGAATGTGTTTGCTGAGAGAAAGGCAGACTGATGTACAGGACCAAGACATGCTTAATGGTAATATTTGATTGGTGGTGTCAGTCGTGTTGCTGACTTGTGAAGTCCTGTGACAAGACTCAGGACTTCCGGTGGAAGACGTCATCTTGAGTTCTTCCAGTGGGTGTGCTTCTTCCTCCCTCTCTTCCTCCATCTCTCGTTGTGTCCCTCTATGAAGTGAGGTCATACTTTATCCTTACTGAGATGCTTTGGAAGTTCCCTCTGTATCCAGCCCAGCAGGACATATAAAAATGTTCCTCCCTCCTAGGACTGAGTGAAGCCAGCTGGTAGCAGGAGCCACAACAGACTGTGAGAAGCCTGGGATAGTAATGGCTGCCTGGCCGTCATCTCATGGTTAACCGTGAGCCACACTGAACTCTCTGGTTTGACACCAACAAGATGTACTTTTTTCCTATTTGTATGTTCGAGGCATTGCCATAGCAACAGATCTCAGCCTAGGAACATGTCTCCTTTTCCACTTGCCAAGAAGAGATGCATGTCTTTTTTAGTTAGTTCTCATCACTGTGGTTGTGGCCCACATGGAGTGGCCTTGTGAGGGTGCCAGAGATGGCATAGCTGAGGAGGGGAGTGTTTGTGGAGTGCAGAGGCCCTTGTTCTGAATGCGGATGGATGTGGCTTGTCGGGGGCTGGTAGCTCTGGCTCTCTATTGATCTTTAGACATGACCTGTGCACTCTCTGATGAGATGTCCTGTATCACACTTCACTGCTAGAGATGAGGTTGGTAGGGACTCTGTGCGATTGTGCTCAGGGCTCAAGTAGGTAAGTGTTAGCTTCCGATGAACAGCTGGAGCTGGCCACTCTCGCTTTGCCATCTCTTCAGCCTTCTCTGTGTACACTTGGGGTTTGCTGAGTCACTGGGTGGCACCTGGATTCTCTTCCAAGCCACACAAGCCAGTTCTCAACCCTTTGGGTTTTCTGGATCCTTGCTTCTTTTAATCACAGGCATGTCCTTGCAGCCAGGAGTGACAGTGCCCCCTTTGGGAGGCACGAGGGAGTGCCCAGAGAGCAGAGTGGCAGCTACAGTATTGGGCTGACCCTCTCAGCCATGGGAGATTGAAGGAGTTTCTTAACCTCTGGTACTTCAGCATCCCTGCTGAGTGGTGGGATGGTGGGGCTGATTTTGCAGGGTCGTCGGATGGGTTTTCTCCCTCTGGATTTTAAAGTCTCTCGGATGTTCCCAGAGTGGGTTTACAGAGCTGAGGTCCTGGTTTCTCCTTCTCACCTGCAGGGCCTGAAGAAGATCTCTGCCTACATGAAGACCAGCCGCTTCCTTCCAAGTCCTGTGTACTTAAAACAGGCCACGTGGGGCAACAAGTAGGCCCCTGCATGGAGGGTCAGTGCTGGTAGGGAGGATCTGTCAGTGATCCTATCACCCTGGACACTGACTGGGCCATAGCTTGCTTCCAGTAACTTCTCTTCATCAATCTTCCCATTATTTTTCCTCTGTCTCTCCATGAACTTTCCCTCTACAAGAACTCCTTGACTCCCCTTTCACTCGAGCCTCCAAATGTCAGCCCCTTTGCCCTCAGCAAAGTCCTTTTCTTCCTATGTTTCTTTCTGTCATGTTTCTAACCAGACAATCTTTCATTGCACTTTGAGCAGCTTAGCCCAAAGAAAGCCCAAAGATCCATACTCCCTGGTGTGCAGGCTGGGTCTCCAGAGTAGGATGGCCCGGCCTTGTTTGCTTTCTAGTAAAGTATTATCCACACTTGCTCTGTGTCCTGTCTTATTGCCTATGATTCTCAGGAGTGACTACATTAATGTGGCTGTGTGGTCTTTGTTCTGTGGTTCACAAAGATATGATTAGGTAGGGGCAGGGGAAGTCAGCTCTCGGGTAGGCAGGGTGTACGATCACGCACAGGGGCTGGCAATATGACTGATCTTTTAAGAGCACTTCCTTTTTTGCACTTGGTTCCTGTCACCCACATAGTGGCTCACAATGGGCCTGTCATCCCAGCTCCAGGGAATCTGATGCTCTCTGCTGCCTGCTTGGGCTTTTTCAAACATGCGCGCGCGCGCGCGCGCGCGCGCACACACACACACACACACACACACACACACACACACACACACACACGTCTTTTTAAAGAGAGAGAGAGATCATGATGTGCCGTGGCTGTGTTTGCCTTGGGTTCTTAAAGGAGGGTGTGCCTTCTATACCAGAATTCCTCAGTCATCATCCTGCAGTGTGATCATCCTACTGTGTGCACGTGGTTCCTCCATTGGCCATACTCACCTGTGAGTCCTGCTTCAGAGAGGTGCTGGGCTGATGGGCAGAGGGTGAACAGTCACTAGGTTCTACATCTACCCTCAGCTGGAAGTCATCTCTCTTCCTAAGATGTTTTGCTGTAAGCATTCCCTACTGTTGGTGATCATGTTGTAGGAATCTTCAAAAAACGCAATCATCAGCTCATTGAGGGAGGATCCTGGTCTTGTTGATACACATGGAAGTGTCTGGCATGTTAAAGTTTGGGAAATTGTGAACATCTGCTTTCAGAGATGCTTGTGCCAGTGTTTGGCATAAGGACTCTGCAAATAACCATGGTTCCTTAGAAAACATAGAATGGGCCACGGGAGGTTTTCCATGTGGAGGTGTTGTAGTCTGACCCAGAAACCCCCTCTCACCTAAGCACTTAAGAGGTACAGCTGCCCCTGAGTGGCTGGAGATGGGCAGATCTACTTTCCTAGGCCCCAGAGCAGCAGTGTGTGATTAGAGGTGCTGCCAGGTCACCCACAAAGGAGCTAGATTCATTGAAGAAGCATCCTTTGATGGAGGCTAGATCATGGATTCTAGCCTTTGTCAACCACTTCTTATGAGACATACCTGTAACTTGGAACATGTTGGAGGGTGCCCCTGCTGGGCATTGTCCTTATGCCAAGTTCCAGCTGCTGCCTCTTACAGCAGTTAAAAAAAAAAAGCACTCAGAGGCAGATGTGAGGGTCACTGTGAAATAAGTGATTAATTAAAATGTAAAGCTTATAAGATAAGCGTTCAGGGAAAAGAAATGTTTATTAATCTGGTAAGATCAAAATCCTTTATGCTGACTGTACTGGCTGGTTTTGTGTATCAACTTGACACAAGCTGGAGTTATAACAGAGAAAGGAGCCTCCCTTGAGGAAATGCCTCCATGAGGTCCAGCTATAAGGCACTTTCTCAATTAGTAATCAAGGTGGAAGGGCCTAGCCCATTGTGAGTGGTGCCATCCCTGGGCTGGTAGTCCTGGGTTCTATAAGAAAGCAAGCTGAACAAGCCAGAGGAAGCAAGCCAGTAAGCAACATTCCTCCATGGCTTCTGCATCCACTCCTGCTTACCCTGTGTGAGTTCCTGTCCTGACTTCCTTTGGTGATAAACGGCAATGTGGAAGTATAAGCTGAATAAACCCTTTTCTCCCCAACTTGCTTCTTGGTCATGATGCTTTGTGCAGGAATAGAAACCCTGACTAAGACACTGAGCTTTATTAAACACCAACTTAAACATAGATGCCACAAAAACATCAGGAAAAAGATAAGTTAATAGAAGTACATAAAAGTTAAGTAGACAGAAATATTAAACCAGACTAATATTTCTATCATTCTATATCAGAAGTTAGAAAATACTTCCCAATACTTTTTAATAGCTGGATGTGCATGTGCAGATTCATTATGTGGAGTTTGACAGCCAGCAGAAGTATTGAAAAGAACCAGGAAAAGGTTGGGGATATGATTCCATCTATAAAGTACTTGTGTGCCATGCAAGTGCAAAGACATGAATTCAGTCCTTTGCACAGCTCAAAGCAAGTGTTGTGATATGGATTTATTGTCCCTGAGCTCCGGAGAAGGAAATTCTTCGAACTTGCTCTATAGACAGCTTAACCAAACCAATGAGAGCCTGGCTCAGTGCGAGATCTTGTTTCAAAAAGTAAGGAAGAGAGAGCTTGAAGATACCTGATATCAACTGCTGCCCTCCATATGCAGGTAGACACAGGCACACACACCTTATGTGTATATGTATATATGTGTGCATGGCCCCATGTGCTTAGGCAGAATATTCTGATTGTCAAGAGGGAAGTATGGCAGAGACTGATTTCACTTCTTGATGGCTAAGAGGCAGAGAATGTGACATGAGGGGCCCCAGACTGTACATCTGCAAGGGCCTGTCCCCAGTTCATCTTCTCTCGTGGGGAGAGTCCAGGAGACTGGGAGTTGTGCAGGGTCTCAGCCTTGTTCCACCTGTGGTACCTCACTCACTAGGTGCGTTCTCTTTGTTGGGTTTTTGGGTTTGAGAGGAGAAGGAGGCTCGAGAGAGAAGTATTGAGTCAAGTTAACCTTCAGGCGAAAGCTTTATCAACACCCAAGGGAAGGGAGGAAGCACTGCATGGTGGGGTCTGAAGTTTTTGAGGGTTTGTTCTCTAAGGAAGCACTGCATGGTGGGGTCTGAAGTTTTTGAAGGTTTGTTCTCTAAGGTCCCTCCGTGAGAACAACTGGGAGGGAGAATGGTGTGATAGGAGAAAGTATGTTCAAGGTCAGCTGATACCACCCAACTAAACTGCAAGAGATTGTGTGGTTTTGTATTTCTTTTTGAAAAGTCCCAAGAACATTTCTGGATAAGGCCTTTTGGAAGAACAGAGGGCCTATTTTGTGATAGGAAAGTGGTTACTTGCAGTCCTCCGTTTAGGACTATGCTATCTGGAAGGGCCCTTGTGGGAGGGAGAGACAAACTCCCTACCCATGTGCTCCGCCTGACACTCCTGTCCTTAGATGAAGTTATAATTCAAGTATGGAGAGGAAAGAGAGAGAGAGAGAGAGAGAGAGAGACAGAGACAGAGACAGAGACAGAGACAGAGAGAGACAGAGAGACAGAGAGAGAGGAAGAGGAAGAGAGAGAGAAAAAAAAACCAAGCTAAAACCCAGGCAGGAAGTTCCTCTATGCAGGGGAGGCAGAGGTTGTTGAGGTAAGTTTGCTATGGCACTCACAGGATCATCTAAAATGGTGCCATCTTGTGCTACAGAGTACCAAGAACAGTATGTGGGATTGAGCTGATGGCAGGTTGTGGGAGACTGTGGCCAAACCCTGGGTTTATCTGAGGTGAAGAACTAAATGTTATTATCGTGTGGGCTGCACATGTCTGAGCTTACACTGAGATAGTGAAACAGCTGTCTCACACCTGAGAGCCTGAGAACCCAGTAGTTGCTCAGTCCATGCTTCATGGTCCAGTGTTGGGCGCCTAGAAACGCTGGTTCTGACATCAGTGAAGAAATTGACAACAGAAGCACAGGGGAAACTATACCTCTGTATGCATTCCAGTCACAAGAGAGCCACTTTTCTCCTCAAATGGATGTTTTCTCTCTGAATCTCTTTCCACAATATGTTCCTAAACCTGGAGCTGAAAGGAAAAATACCTACGACCATCAATTATCAATTCCAGAATGAGGTGCTCACATCCTACAACCCTGGCTCCCATGAATCATAAGAACATTTCCACAAGGCAGATAGAGTTACCTGTCCCATTGGATAGATAAGGAACCCAACTGTAGAGGTCCAATCATTTGTGTAAGAACCTGATACTAGCGATGGCTTTGCAGGGCTTCTCTGTTGGTCTCTGAATTGTGAGGCTGGCAGGGAGTGAATAGCCCTGTTCTGAACCAAAGGAAAGGCCTCAGGTGATTGCATAGGCTGTGTTTCTCACTCCAGGATCCTTGGGAAGGGTGAATCTGTCAGGCATGGCATCAGAAAGTTGAAATAAAGGACCAAGGTGAAGTATCACAAGACATATGGTATTCATATTCATATTCATATTCATATGCAGAATGCCTTAATGACTTAAATCCCCAACTGGAGAAACATAGGACTAAGGAATATAGTTGGTGCTAGATTTGAATAGACATGTAGGAGACCCAGTTGGAAGAATTTGTGTGCAGGCCCACACACATGGATGCACACATACACATGGAGGGCGTGGCAAGCTGTCAGGGGTCTGCTAGCACTTTCCACCTTAGGGTCTCTACCTGAATCTGGTAGCCTGGCTCATGTTTCAGATGGACTTTTAGCCAGCAAGCTCTAGCCGTGCTCCTGTCTCCACTCCTCAAATCTATGGTTACACACGGGATGAACCTACGCCTACCTTGTTACATGGACACCGGGATCAGAACTCAGGTCCTCGTGATTGTATAGCAATCACTCTTAATCACTGAACCATCTCTCCAGCCCCCTAGTCTGCGGGTCTTATTGCCAGCAATTTCCCACGGAGCTCTCTGGCCCCGCTTGGTTGGGGGAGTCCTTGTGCATAGAATCGAGCTTTTCAAGAAGCTCTGTTTCTCTGCACTGCCCTGTACTGAGTCGGGTTGGGCTAGGCCGACAGGCCGACTAGCCCGTGAGGAGTGTGGTGCAGCTACAGGCTGTGTTTCGGGAGAGCAGACCTCTTCCCAAGTGATACAGCTCTAGAACAAAAGGCTCAGACCATGGAGTAGATCTTTCACGTGCTTTACTTCCCTGGATACCATACATATATATAGTTTTGGGGGGTCATTCAGATTTCGGTAGCAGTTATCTCTCATTGGTTTGGGCTGAGAATCTTTATTTGCATGTAAGAGGGCTTGACCAATATTACACACCTCTCCTGCTGGGGTCGTTGTGTGTGTGTGTGTGGGGGGGTTGGGCTGAAATCTGAGCCATTGTTCTCAGGAGCAATTCACCGAACTCCTACTGTCCCTTTAAGCAAATGCTCAGTGGGTCTACGGGGTTAAGGGGTGGCTCTGCTCTACTGGACTCTGGCTGTCAGAATTGCCCATTGCCCATTGACATTAGTCGGCAGACTGGAATCCTGACATTGAATGGGGCAGTTCCCTTCCCTCTCAGGCTTTTCTTCTTCATTCTCTGGGTGTCTTGTTTTATATCTGTGAGACGGGGTTATGTACTTATTCTCATTGGTACCCAATGATTACTTATGTATGGAGCACAGTGAGCTGTGCAGGCGACTGTCCATCCAGTGACTAAGTACAGCAGAGAGCACGAGGCATGCCAAGTCATGGCACCACCTGGCTACCGTGAATCACAATAGTCTTTACTTTCACCACTAGTCATGGGTCCCCCAGAGTCCACTTGATGTGTACAGGAGCTACTCTGTTAGACATTTGGGAACTGGAGGCATCATCACATCAGGTTTGCAGTCTAGAGTCTTCTCTACATCAAATGCTCCTCTTTCTCAGATCCTCTCTGGCTCTGGTTCTGTTGCAGGAATTATAGCATTGGTGGTTGTGCAAACCTTCCCATGGCTATGAGAGGGATGAACTGGAGAGCTGAGGGCTGAGGCCCAAGGCCCGCTGTACCTGGTGTCTTGATAACCGTCAGCTATAGGTCTCTGAACCCTGCAGAAATTCTCTGAGCAGGCTCTCCTGGTAAGATGGAACAAACACTCCTAGTGTCCCTTTGCATGGCCCTCTGGAGCAGGGATAGAGGTGAGGCAGCCTTGGGACTCAGTGAGATTGGCCTGAGGCTCCACAGAGAACAGGTTGAACCTCTATTTGCAGGAAACAATTAGAGCTGGCTCAGCATCCCTAGCTGGCCCTCCCCGCCTTGTACATTTGATCAGGGGTTTGCTGGGTCACTGGCTCAGGTCTGGGCTCTCTGTCCTGCTGTGCCGGCCTGTTGTGGACATCCTTGTCCTGTTGCAGGAGGGTTCTGTGTAAACTATCGAGGAGGATGTTCCCTGTGAGAAGGGATCGTGTCTGTGAAGACGAGGAGTGACAGGGTCTCCTGTGGGAAGGCAAAGAGGGGACTGGGCTGAGAAGGGAACAGAATGAGAACCCCAAAGTCTCAGTCACAGTCATCCCCTGCTGCTCTGGCACTGTCTTGCCTGTCCCCTGATCCCTGTCCCAGTCTTGCCCCAGCTCCTTCTTCTCCTTCAAATAAGTAACCTTCTGAAGTGACTGTCCCCGAGGCTGGCTTCATTGTCCTGTCTGGAGTGGCTGTGCGGAGGAGCCTGGGGAGCCCACCCCCATCATCTTTAGTGCGAGGCTCTGTACTCATGACACGTGTGTGACAGAGACATGCCTTATCTGCAGTATACTGCAATGAGGTCCCTGCACGGCACTGTCTGGTCCTCATAAGGCTTGAGTCACACTGCTTTGACTGCCATACCAGTGTTCACCATTGCCTCTAAGGACTGCCTGGTGACCCTAATGGAGCCTGGTTCACAGGGATCCTAGTGGACTAAGAAGGACACCCCCAGTTCAGGCAGCCTTCTCAAGGGTTCTACCTTTTGTGGCTGGAATCTTGTCCACCCCACAATGTCACTGAGATTCAGAAGTTAGTAAAAGTTGGTCTAAAAAATATCAGTGCAATAATATAATAATATCTCAAATTAAGGGTAGGTTTCCTCTCTCTCAGCTACATCTTTAACACAACCAAATAAAACCAACATAAACATAAGAAAGACATGTTTAAAAGAATCAAGATCTGAATGAGTTGGTCCATCCTAAAAGAGACAGGTGTGGTATCCATGCCTTTAATCTTAGCACTTGGGGGCTGAGGCAGGAGGACTGAAGCTAATCCATGGCCAGCCTGAGTTACACAGAGTTCCAAGGCCAGCCTCTGAAACATTCTCAAAAAAGAAAAGGATAAAGAAGAAACATAAGACAAACAACATTTGTTCCTGGGGAACTGGGGACAAGGCCTTCAAGGCCCTTTATAAAGAGAAACAAGTTCCATCCATCCGTTGTCAGAAGTTACAGATCCATGTGAAGGACTGGCCGGGAGTCGGCACAACGGAGATGATTATCAATCACAGTTCCCCCAGGGTCTCATGCACCCCCAGGATGGTGTTGGTGGGAAAGAAAATGAAACGAATCTTGGTTATATATAAACTTTTGTACTCATGCTGGAAAAGGTAGGGGGCGGGGAAAGACAAGGAGAGAGGGAAAGGCAAGTTAGGGAGGACGGAGGTTAGGGGAGTTAGGGAGGACGGAGGTTAGGGGAGGGCACCTGAACAAGCGAACAGCAATAAGTGTGTAGCTTTTCTTTTTTTCTTTTTTCTTTTTGATTTTTTGAGACAGGGTTTCTCTGTGTAGCCCTGGCTGTTCTGGAACTCACTCTGTAGACCAGGCTGGCCTCGAACTCAGAAATTCTCCTGCCTCTGCCTCCCAAGTGCTGGGATGAAAGGCGTGTGCCACCACTGCCTGGCATGTGTACTTTTTTTGTGTGTGTGAATTTTTTTCAAAGATTAATATTATATCAGAATAAAATGTGATCCAGGACACACACACACACACACACACACACACACACACACACACACCTGATTGAAATAAGTCTCATCAGAAAAACTTGTTTTGCATGCATGAATATATTTGCATTATCATGTTTTCCAGTTCTCCATTCTTCAAGTATTTACAGTATAAGAGATAATTTTGCCCTCAGGACACATTTGTCAAGGGCTAGGCCTTCTCAACTGTCATCAATGGGGAATACTGCTGACATCTAGACTAGAGGGTAGGAAACAGCAGCCCTGTTACAGCCAAGGCCCAGCAGAACCGCTAATAAAAAGCTTGCAAACCCAGCCCCGCCTTTTGCTTTTGGCACCCAGCCAAGCCACCTCCATAACAACGTCTGAGCTCAGGCAGCCTTGGCTCTGCGGGGCGGGCCTGGCCTTGCTCCTGGACTCTGGTATTGGCCAGAACTCGGGGGTGGGGAAGGGCGGTCTGAAGACCTGACAAAGCGAAGCCAGTCCGTTTCTGGCAGCTCTCTCGGAACAGTCGAGGCTAGATTGACACGGAGCCTGTCTGTTCAGACCACAGCACCATGCCCATGACACTGGGTTACTGGGACATCCGTGGGGTGAGTGAGGGGTCCGAATGCGACTTGGAGGAGGGGCAAGTATACATGTAGTCAATGGAGGCATGCTCTTGCAGGTGCGTGCGTGCGTGTGTGTGTGTGTGTGTGTGTGTGTGTGTGTGTGTGTCTGTGTGTGTGTGTGTGTGTGTGTGTGTGTGTCTGTGTGTGTGTTCCAGTCCATCCATGGATGTAGTGACTAGGTCAGAGAATGGGGACTCCCCTAGAGGAGGTAAAGAATCTCACCATCTCTTGTCGTCTCTTACAGCTAGCCCACGCCATTCGCCTGCTCCTGGAATACACAGACTCAAGCTATGAGGAGAAGAGATACACCATGGGCGATGGTGACTTCACCCTTCCTACTCAGACCCCTGCTTAACTCCTGCCCATTGTTGCCTAGCACCTAGCTCCCCAACCTCATCACTCAGCTCTGCCTTTTTTTGTTGGACCTATAACATGCCCCTTCCAAAACTCTTGATGGTGTGGTTTGATTTACCAATGCTAAGGAAAGATTTGAGAGTCCTCTGTATTTATAACTGGGCTCCATTCCTCTAGCAATTGGCTAAACCTTTTTGTAAGCTTTAGTGATGAAGGAGCTCCGAGCTCTTACAAACATCTTCAACCTTGAAAGCTTGCAGTGTGACTTTGTGAGTCAGCTTATAGGTCTACTGCCTCGGAGAGTCGTGTCTCTGACTTCTTGGGAAAGTCTTGGGAAAGGGGTTTGAACATATGGGTCCTTTGATTTCATATTATCTTGTCCACCACAGCTCCTGACTATGACCAAAGCCAGTGGCTGAATGAGAAATTCAAGCTGGGCCTGGACTTTCCTAATGTAGGTACAAGGGAGGGGAGGGGTGGAGATGGTGGTAGTGTCCCCATTTACACAGATGAGGAGGTCTGGGATCAGTCCTTTGGCTTTCATCTGCACATTTCTGGTTGTCCACACCATCTTTCTGTGATGGGCTATATCCCAGCTTTTCCATCCAGTGAGCAGCACCTTCAGATAAGGTTTTCTATGCCAGGCACACTGAGTGCCAGGCCCCATGTTTGTCCTCACCCAAGGATGGAATTCTGGGACCCCATAGTCTATCTGACCATCCCTGCTTGTCTATCCAGCTGCCCTACTTAATTGATGGATCACACAAGATCACTCAGAGCAATGCCATCCTGCGCTACCTTGGCCGCAAGCACAACCTGTGTGAGTGGGGCATCTGCAGGGGTGGGGGACAATGGCCACCTGCTGGGCTTGGCCAGGGTGACATGTTGAGAGTGAGTCTGTGCTGCATCTTTCACAGGTGGAGAGACAGAAGAAGAGAGGATTCGTGTGGACATTCTAGAGAATCAGCTTATGGACAACCGCATGGTGCTGGCGAGGCTTTGCTATAACACTGACTTTGTGAGTCTTACCCTGGGCTGGATGAGGTGGGGGAACCAGAACTTGTACCCTTGCCTTCTCATCTGCTCTGTGTGTTTAGCATCTAAACTTCTTAGCACTGCTCACCTACAGATGATGTTCTGAAATGCTGGCAGAGTCATGGTGGCACAGTGTGGATAGAAGCCGAGACAGAAGGACTAAGGTTAAGGCCTTCCTGGTTACACTGTCTCAAAATCAAGCACCAAAACCAAACCGAACCCTCCGTGCACATACACACACATGTGCACACATGCACACATATACACACACATACACATGCACACATACACACACACTCATACACTCACACACACACATACACACACATACACACATGCACACATGCACACACATGCACATGCTTGCATACATATACATGCACATAAACACACACACACACATACACACACACACATACCTGCCAACAGAGTGACCCTTAAACCTCAGAGTCTGTCAAATGACACTTACGATGAACTTCAGCAGCCAGAGCAAACACTGTCCAGCATCAGTAGCTGGGTAGTAAAGACTGTGTTTAGTATCTTTCAGCTCAGCTGGGCAGTGGTGGCGTATGCCTTAATCCCAGCACTTGGGAGGCAGAGGCAGGCGGAGTTCAAGGCTAGCCTGGTCCACAGAGTGAGTTCCAGGACAACCAGGACTATACACACACACACACACACACACACACACACACACACACATACAAAACAACAACAAAAAAAAACAAAACAAACCAAAAAACCCTGTCTCAAAAAACAAAACAAAAAACAAGCAAACAAACAAACGAACAAACAAAAAACCCAAAGAATCTCTGAGCTCTGAACACCCACTTCTGTCCTGGGCTACGTCTTCCACTCAGCTTCCATCATTACTGCTTCTATAGTACATATTACAGTACATAGTCCAACAATGAGAAAATGGACTTCACCAACCTGATTCCCAGAGCCAGGCCTGGGATGCCCATAGTGATAAGGATGTGTTCCCAAAAGCAGCTCACAGCTGGCCTCGCCTCACCTCGCCTCGCCTCCTTTCGCCCATTCACACTTCATCTTTCTGAAACTGCACCAGAGTCTCACTGTTCTCCTTCCAGTCACTTGACTGTGTAGAACATTCAACTTCTTTTCCAGAGTGCTTTAGTTATTTGCTTCTTTGACTCACATAACAACTGAATGTGAGAGCCTGCTCACACAGTCCTGAGTATGACCCACACGAGTTGTTCTGAGCATCTGTGGTGAGTCTCATGGACAGCATACCCTTGCGTGCCTCATCACTTCTGATATTGGATCTGGTACTTGTAAGACTCTAATCAATAGACATAATATATTAATAATAGTGACATCATAAAGTAAAGCAGAATTAACCTAGGTCTAGTCTCGGGAAGGTGGCTGCACCTCTGCCCAGATGGGGTCTTTCTAGCCCTGTGAGGCCAGCCTATGCCTGGAATCTTGTGACTGGGGGTGATCACTGTGTTTTCTGCTCTAGGAGAAGCTGAAGCCCGGGTACCTGGAGCAACTGCCTGGAATGATGAGGCTTTACTCTGAGTTCCTGGGCAAGCGGCCATGGTTTGCAGGGGACAAGGTAAAGGAGAGGGAGTTGGGAAGAGGAGCTGCCACTCTTCCCAGGCTACCTGATTCAAGCACGCTCACCCTCGGCTTCCCACAGATCACCTTTGTGGATTTCATTGCTTACGATGTGCTTGAGAGGAACCAAGTGTTTGAGGCCAAGTGCCTGGATGCGTACCCAAACCTGAAGGACTTCATAGCGCGCTTCGAGGTGACGGATGCTCTAAACTCTCCTTCTTCTTTGAGGTCCTCTCTTCCCCTCTTTGCTTGAGAGGCCCTTAGCCCTGGACCAGAGCTTAAAATCAGCAAACCCAGTAGCATGTATTGAATGCTTGCTTTCTGGCTCAGCATACTTTACCTATTGGGTTAAAATTTATCATTACAACCAACCTGCAGGGCAGATTGAATTATGAGTCCAATTGGACACATAAGGAAACAGACTAGAGAGGCTAAGTCACTTACTAGCAGAGGTTGTGCCAGCTCCCTGTGGGTGTCTGGCCTCTAAGATCAGCAAGGAGTAGGTATTTCCTATCTTGTGTCAAAAGCAAGAGCCTCGGGTCCTTGTGCTGTCTAGGTTACTCAGTCCAGAATGCTGTGGAAAAGGCAGAACATGGCAGGAGTGTGTAAGCCACAGATGTTCAGAGAGGGAGGCGTGGTGGGATTTGTGTGAAATAGCCACGTGTAGATAATACTCACACTGGATCTTTGGAAAGCTTCACTCCGGTCCATCCCCATCTGAGCATACATACGCCAAACCCCAGGGATGTTTTTGGCGCTAGGTTTGAGAGTATATGTGGGCCCTATCCAGGGTTTTATCTTAAAGAGTTGTATGGTGTAGGGCTTTTCTTCCCTTTCTTTTCCCCATGTCTCCATGAAGCCATTTCTACAATGTATTCATATACTTATACAATCCTATTCATTGGCCTCCTCCTCTGTATGAGGCTCAGTATCAGGCCCCAGTCAGACATGGAAAGAACTCCATTCAGAAACTGAGGATAGCAGAGAGCATTGAGCATAACAGGCATAGGATCACTTGGGTGCTAGGAACCACAGCTTGGCCCTTACTGCATAGCTAGTCAGCGTTCCCCAGAGTCTACTGAACACCTACAGAATATTCTTTCAGAGGTCTAGGAAAACTGCAGGTATTAGAACAGGGTTGTAGTCTGGAGTCTTGTCCCTATATCAAGTGATACATCTTCTCAGCTAGTTTCACGAGCTCTGGGTCTGGCCCTGATCCACTGGCCTTGAGAGTGTACCAGAGCTGCTGTGGCCATGATAGGGAAGGATGGAAGAGCTGAGGGATGCAGCCTGAGACCTGATGCACCCAGATCCCTAATTCCAGTCAGCTGTAGGTCTCTGAACCCTGCAGAGATTATCTGAGCAGGCTCTCCTAGTAAGATGGAACAAACACTCCTAGTGTCCCTTTGCATGGCCCTCTGGAGCAGGGATGGATGTGAGGCAGCCTTGGGACTCAGTGAGATTGGCCCGAGGCTCCACAGAGAGCAGGTCCGACCTCTACTTGCAGGAAACAATTAGAGCTGGCTCAGCATCCCTAGCTGGCCCTCCCCACCTTGTGCATTTGATCTGGGGTTTGCTGGGTCACTGGCTCAGGTCTGGGCTCTCTGTCCTGCTGTGCCGGCCTGTTGTGGACATCTTTGTCCTATTACAGGAGGGTTCTGTGTAAACCAGCAAGGAGGATGTTCCCTGTGAGAAGGGATCGTTTCTGTGAAGGCGAGGAGTGACAGGGTCTCCTGTGGGAAGGCAAGAGGGGACTGGGCTGAGAAGGGAACAGAATGGGAACTGTAGAGCCACCTTGACTGGGGGTCCTGTCCCATGGACTAGCTGTGCAAGCAGAAGGAAGCCACATAACCACTATGGACCTCACCCTCTCTGCTGACATGTAGGCACAGTGAGACTGATCTTGGAGGATGGAGTGGGTCTTCTGAGCATAGGTCATATTCTATAATGGACACACTCCCAACGCACAGGCATCTTTTTACAGGCAGCTGAGGATTTCCTGTCTTAGAACTCTAATACTAGAGACTATAGGGAAAGCTCTTTCTGGAGTGGGTTTGCTTATCTCAGTGGGGCCCCTGACCTGACCTCCTGCTCCGTCCTTACTCACAGGGCCTGAAGAAGATTTCTGACTACATGAAGACCAGCCGCTTCCTCCCAAGACCCATGTTCACAAAGATGGCCACTTGGGGCGGCAAGTAGGGCCTTGACGGGGTGGGCTGTAGGAGAAAGATAGTAGATATCCTGGAGCCCTGGGGAGCAGGCAGGATCCATGCAGCCCCAGAGCCACCATTTTCTACTTCCTTCCATCCCATTCCAGATCCCAAGCCTCACCAGCTCTCTTTTTTGGTCATCCAATCCCTTCCCAACACAGGCTCTTAAAAGCCCTAGCAACTCTTTTCCATTAGCAAAGTATCCTTCTAAAGCTAAAGTCCTCCCCATTCCCCCACCACCACTTAGAGGCTCATGTGTTCGGATACTTGATTCCTAACCCATGGCTATTTTGGGCAGTTGCAGGCTCTCCAGTAGGTGGAGTCTATATGGCAACAGTAGATTGCTAGGGGCTTTGACCACTGTAGTGAAGCCTCTCTTCTGCTTGCTGTTTCCTGAGACAAGATATGAGCTAGGTGTGGTGTGACCCCAGCACCTGTCACTGCATCTGTGACCCTCTTCTATCACTCTTTCTCCCTGCTCCTATGAGCTGTACCTCCTGAACCATGAACCAGAATAAATTATTCTCCCCTTAGGTTGTTTTTCTTTGGTCGTTTGTCACACCAACAGACAGTTGATGAGAAGGCTGATTCCAGTGGTTTCAAAACCCCTTGTAGATGATCTTCTGCCACAGGCAGGCCTTGGCCTCCCTCAACCCATGGGGGAAACAGGGTCCTGGTACAGGTCAGAAAGGCGTCAGCGAAGAAATAATGGCAGACACAACACATGGAAGTGCAGGATCTGAATGTATTTCTCAAAAATGGCATCAGACTTTTACAGTCATTACAAAAGAGAAATGAAAAATCTGGCAGCTCAGTGGTCGAGGTACATCTGAGGCCATCTAAAACACACTGGGTCTAAAACAGCAGCCATCTCTTCTGGACTGGTCCATCACCCCCCGGGGAACTGAGCATGCTCGGGCCTGCATGGACTCTGCCAGAGTCCTGGGGGGCTGCGGGTGTGCCAGCCAGGAGGGTAGAGGCTCGAATCTCCAATCTTGAATGCTGACTGCTGCACACTGTGTCACACATACACACACTTGGCTCAAGGTAAAGGCCCACTATGCTAATCTTTTGGGCTAGTCAATGCTCTTCCCCCATCATCTTTCTAACAATGCCGGAGGTAATTAATCTGAATGTGTAACATTGTCTGCGAGAAATTCCAAGCCAGGGTTTGGCTAAGATGTTGGAACATTGGTGGAGGTCAGAGAGCATGTTTAATTTTGTCTAGCTATTAGTAACTCATATCATGGGAGACACCTAGCACGTGAGACTGTAGCAAGGACCTATCTGGGCTACCTCCATGTTAGGGGTTGCAAGAGATGACTTTCTTGAAGCTTTAGCCTCATAAACTGCTGTCACGCGAAGTGTGCGTGGCGATCTTCAATACTGAAGGCTGTTGCTTTGGTCCTTCTGAAGTGTCTAGGTCAAAAGCCAGCGGGGAGACCTGCCTTGTGGTTCTTTGCATCCTTTTATGTACTTCGTTAGTGTAAACCTTTGTCTATTCAGACCCCTCCTTCACCAGTTCTGCATTTGCTTTGTGTTTTCCTGAAGGAATTTAGAACAACAAGAATAGAAGAACAAGGATATTCAAGCTCTAAGAGATTCATTATCTCAGTGATTCCCATCCATGGGTCCAGAAAGAGCTAGTTTATGGGTAGGCATTAAGGCCCATGCTCGGATGGGAGAACACAGCTACTCAACAAAGACCTCTTACTCAAAAACAGTATAACCAGAAAGATACCTTACAAAACAAATCAAGGCTTAAACAGGCATTTCCTAAAAGTGAATATCCAAGTAGCCTATTAGCCTGTAAAATGGCAACAAGCACTACTAACTAGCAGAGTCATTGTAAACACTGTAATATCCTAACATGGGCCAACTAGAATGGCTAAGATCCAACAGGCTGACAACGGCTGGAAATTTATGAAGTAATGGAACTTGTGTAATGCTCGGAGTATAACTGCTTTCGAACAGTGACAATATCAACTAGTGTTGAGCAAGTAGTGACTTCTTACCTAGGACTGTCTCCCAACCAGAATAAAAGCTTTTGTCTTCTGAAAGCCATGAAAGACTCTAGCAAGAATGTGGAAAACTGCTTACTTTTCAATTTCATCAACAGAAAATTAATAAATCAGGTGTAGTTTGTTAATATAAAGCCATTATTATGTAATGAAATAGTATATTATAAGATAAATGTGGTGATGTTCTATACCAGACTGTGTAGACATAATGTTGACAATGACATAATGTTGATCCAGACATGTAGAAAGTGCATTCTTTATCATTGTCTATAGATGGGAAGTGTGATTGGGCTGAATGCATGTTGACTTTGGCAGAGTCATTTACTGGCAGGAGCTTATGCAGTGCTGAGAATGTTTCTTATCTAGGTCTTGATAGTAAGAATACAGATATGAAACCCACATACGCTTAAGAGCTACACATTTATTGCATGGGAGTTCTACCCATCAGTGGAAAATATGCATTATTTTACTGTTCACATTTATTGTGTGCTTCTATCCATAGACGCCAATGACAAAATGGCATGCATTTTAGTTTCTTCTTGCTCACTAGTGTTTTTAAGTGTTTACCAACTAGAAAATGCCCTGAACATAGTAGAGATTTGATAAATGTCTGTTTAGCGACATTACTTCAGATTCTCTTGACTTTAAATAATGTCTGCTTTAATTGGGTAAGTCTTATGTGCACATATGTTCTTCCTGGAATCAGTGTGGTTTGGGCCCCAGAGCCCTGGCAAGGACATCATTCTGCTCACATGTACATTTATGAGATTTAGCTGTTATCTATTATTCCTTCCTGTAAATAAAGTACAACTTTCCTAATCTTGTCCACGCTACTGGCCACCTCTAAGCTTTTAGCTTTCATTACACCACTATGGTTGTCTTCCTTTTTTTGGTTCCTGTATTTTCAATGATCCCCAAAAGATACAGTCTGGGGCCCAGGGAAAGACCAGCTGTGTGGTGTTATTAGAGATTAAGTGCCTGTTCTATGAATACGTTTATGGTGTCATCAGAAAGACACTCGGCTCCTTTCATGTGTCAACAAGGCACTTGAAATCCATTGTTCCACTTCATGGTACCTTTGAAGTTTATAATGACTCCTTGATGTTCCTTCCCCTTTGTTCTTGGCTAATTGTTACTGCTCATTCTTGTTTTCACTTGGTGGATCAAGGCCTATGACTTTCTCTGAGTAAAACTCTGTTTATCCAACATTTCCCCAGGGCTTAGCCGATTTAAATACCAAACATTAAACACACACACACACACACACACACACACACACACACACACACACACACACACAGAGAGAGAGAGAGAGAGAGAGAGAGAGAGATCATTTCATTTTACTTCAATGGTTGAACAGACACTGATCATCTTGATTATCTGAGTTTAAATCCATCACATATTTAATATTCGTTTTATCATTTTACAGGGCTAAGGGAATCTGAGCAGGCTGTAGCTGGCATTCTACATGCTAGCTACATCCACAGGGGGTGGATGGCCTGGGAAATGTGAGCAGCTTGGCAGTGAGAAGCCACGGGGATTGGCGAAACCACTGTTGCCAGTGCATAGCAGATTTAGCGTGGATCGTTTTTTTAAAACTATACTCTCCTGTTTTCTACCAAGAGAAAAATATATCTTATCTTCCTAAAGATAAGAGGTTATTATTAGTTAGTACTGCCACCTTTAACTAAAATCTAAGGAAGAGGAACATGGGCGATGCACATTCCTTTAAATTGTCTGTTTCACTCATAATACATTATGTGTTATTTGTAAACAAGCAGATAAAAATGTATATGCGATGTATAAGATGAAATAAAATGTATACAGTCTTTATAAGAAAGAATGGGGAACTGAAGCTACCAGATCACATCAGACCCTGACAAAATCTTGTTATCTATAAAATAAGCCATCCTTATAGCTAGCAGAGAAAGTAAAGGTTTCCAAAGGGTTCAACCTTTGTCTATTTCATGATTTTTCTCTTTATAGAATTTTTTCTTGAAAGATAAATTTATGTCTTTGTGTTTATAAACATCACACCTTCAAGTCATTCTTAGGAAAAGCTCATTCTTTGGCTTTGCATACATATCTAGCCTGGAGGAGGGTGAGCTAAGATGCTCACTTGGCCTGGAGAGGGCTATCTAATGCTCACTTGGCCTGGAGCAGGGTGAGCTAAGATGCTAAGATGCTTACCTGGCCTGGAGGAGGGCTATCTAATGCTCACCTGACCTGCAGCAAGGTGAGCTAAGATGCTAAGATGCTTACCTGGCCTGGAGGAGGGCTATCTAATGCTCACCTGGCCTGGAGGAGGGTGAGCGAAGATGCTCACTTGGCTTGGAGGAAGGCTAGCTAAGATTCCGTTTCCTTTAGCACAAGGTCAGCCTCTTGGCATCCAAAGCCTGTGGCAATGCATGGGCAGGTCTCAGACCTGTTGCCAGAGCAACAGCCGCCATATTCCCAGAATCCATTGGGCTCACCCCCCCACCTTTACCTGCAGCCACTACGTCAGAACCCATATATATACACGGGGAACATTCCTCCATCTTGCTCTCTCTCTCCCCCTCCTCTCTTTCCCCGCTACTGCCCCCTCTCTCCCTCTCAATTAAACCTCCTACACGTGGAACTGTTCCGGCCTTGAGTGTGGTATGTTCTGACGCGACCCGCCGTTCTTAACACATCACAGCCACCCTGAGCTTTATTGTGATAGACACAAGCTGAGATTTTCACTCCAATAGCAACAGCCGGGGCTAGGGTTATAGGGGACCCCTGTCACTCTCTATGTTCTCTAGTATCTCAGGTGGAATAAACTTCTCATATCATATTAATTTCTAGTACAATTCCTGTACTTGAAAAAAAAAAAACCATATTCCAAGGCATTGGTAGTGTGTTGACTGAAGAAATGAATTAAGAGCTGTCAGGATTTAGCACTTAGCGACAACCACATTCTACAACTGGAGGAGTGCAAAACCTCCTTTGATGCTCCTATAGTCTCTTCGACAGTCTCTTCTCGGGGTCATACTCTGTACAGGGTCATCTTATTTGGAACTAGATCAAAACTCTGTGCCACTGGCTATTTCAGTGTTCTTGACTTCAACCAGTATCAGAAGCCCCAGGTTACCCTAGGGGCTAAAGGCATCTGAGATAGTTACCTTTCAACCAATGATTCACTACCACGGCCACAGGAGGAGTGTCCATCCAACACAAAAACTCGTTCCTGGCTGATGGTGTGCGATGGGTGAAGAAAGAAGAGCATTGGACACTGTGTCCCCTATTCAGAGTGTGCCAAGACCAGGCTGTTCAGATAAAGGACCACATGGAGCACCACTGACTCCCTCTCAGTCTTCTGGGCACCGGGCGAACTGGTGTTATCTAGACTAGAACCCGCCCCTTGTGCATCTATGAAATCGGCTGCTCCTTGGAATGCTGGTCCCTTAAGGACAGAGCAAGCTAACAATGCCACCTTTAAAACTCCTCTCCCCCTGGGAATCTATGTGATAAAGTTGTAACTGGCCTGGGAGAAATGAATAAACCCTAATGCACCACGTGTGCTCCTCAATCTGGCTGCCAGACTATTGAAACAATGGACTCCAAGAAGCTGAAATTTTCTTCAGGAAATCTGCTGGGAGAAGGGAAAGGCTGAAGCCTAGACCAGACAGTGACAGAGAGATTCCCAGAAGAGAGATATCTTAGAGTTCTAATAATGTATTGGACCGCCTTGCAGGAGAAGACTGAGTTCCCGATTGTAGTAGTTGGAAAGCCCTTTAAAGTTGACTCAGAATACACCCAGATATCAAGTTCTCAACACAAAGGAGATTTATTACCCTGGAGGGACAAGGGCGCTGCCTCTGGATCGGACAAAGGCAAGACAGCGAGCCTCAGGCATCTCTGCTGAAGTGGTTTTAAAAGGGAGAAGTGGGAAGTCTATGCTAGGGTGAGTTAGTAAATATTGATGGGACAGGTTAGCTAGTGTAGCCAAATAATGAATTTGATTTCTGGACCATGGTGTTTGAGAATTGGACCTTGGTGATCAGTCTCAGGAATGAGTCACTGAATAATAAGGGGCTGGGCCTTGGGGTGAGCTTTAGGAATGGAATGTAAGGGTTTAGCAAGAGAGAGGGCAGGGAAAAGGGGACCATGTCTGTCATGCTTGGGCCTGTTAGAGCACCCGTCACAGATGATGCATCAATAGCAGACACCTTGATACCTGCTTAGATGATCATTTCCCCGATCCTCTATTTAAGCTTTAATCTCATTTCAGGATCCCAAAGATGGGCCAGAAGAAGTTTCTGGGTCTCTGTCCTTGTTTTGTAATGTGGCTGCATTAATTAATCTTTTTCTACTTTTTATTATTCATCTGGTATTTTGATAGACTTCTTGAGGATGGGTGGCTGAATTTAGCTTTTGTGGAGTACAGACTGTGCTCCAAGTTTCTAAAAGAGGTGCTGTAGAGAAAGCATGCACTCTTGGTCTGATGGTGCCATGAAACCTTCCAGAGCTTCTGAACACGCTCCTCATGGATGCCCTTTGGCCCTATTGTAACTTTCTCTGTAAGCTTCTCTGTTGGTAAAATTCAGTAAATGTTATCTTTTCTACACCACCTCTAGATACACTGTGGCCTCTCAGAAACCTATCCAGTGGCTGTCCTATGGATCAACTGGTAATTAGCAACTGCTTTCCAAAGGTGTTCTCTAATGAAAATGGTCTCCCTCATATCCAGAGGTTAGGCATGGTTCCCCAGTTGAGGGATGGGTCTACCAACCCATCTCCAACATTTTAACCCAGAGTTGCTCCTGTCTAAAGGAAATACAGGGACAAAGAGTAGAGCAGACTGAAGGAAAGACCATCCAGAGACTGCCCCACCTGGGAATCCATCCCACATGCAGACACCAAACCCAGACACTATTGCGGATGCCAAGAAGTGCTTGCTGACAGGAGCCTGATACAGTTGTCTCCAGAGAGGTTCTGCCAGATCCTGACTAATACAAATGCAGATGCTCCTAGCCAACCATCGGACTGAGCACAGGGACCCCAATGGAGGAGTTAGGGGAAGGACTAAAGGAGATGAAGAGGTCTTATTTGGTATCAATGGGAGGGGAGGCTCTTGGTCCTGTGAAGGTTTGATGCCCCAGTGTCAAGGAATGTTAGGGCAATGAGGTGGGAGTGGGTGGATGGGGGAGCAACCTCATAGAAGCAGGGTAAGGGAAGATGGGATAGGGGGTTTGCAGAGGGGAAACTGGAAAAGGGAATAACATTTGAAATGTAAATAAATAAAATATCCAATTAAAAATGGTCTCCCCAGCTCATTCATAGAATGAAGAGGTACCTATATTCCCGCTCACCCTTGGTCATGAGCCAGGCCCAGGATGAATGAGTTTCACCTCACTGTTACTGGTGGTGACTCATGTGTTCTCATACAGTCTTATCCAAGGGGATCCATGACATTTCACAAAATTGAAAAGGGCAGAGGTCATCCAATAGGATTTGGCTCATATGGATTTGTGCTCATTAAAAACTCAAGGTTTAATTTGTAGAATCAAACAGAGCTGATTCTTGGCATTAATTGCCCAGGAAGTTAACAAGATCATTTTGCTTGAGTAAGGTTTGGGCCACATATTCCTTTGCTGTAGGAGTGTGCTATGCATTACAGGGTCCATAGAAGGGTACCTGTCTCTATCCACCACCACATACCACATCGTTTCCCAGTAGTGTGTGTGTGTAAAATGATAACCAAATTGAACACTCAGCTTGGCATCCGCGGCCTGTTCAGAAGAGACTTGTGTTTCTTCTCCCCAGTTTGCCGAGGTTTTTATCAAGAAAGACCTCCCCGACCTCCCCCCACCCCCTAATCAATAGCAGGAGCACTTTGTCATGGGTCAAGACATCTTGGTTTACGGGGAAAAATGCGTTTGCTGATCTCAGCACTGATTCAGAGCACATAACTGTTGTTGTACCCAATTAAACGCTCAAATTGATCCTGGCAGAGGGTTTCTTCCTACCCGCCCCGTCCCAGTGTTCTGGGTTTCCAAATGAAAGACACACGCACACAGCCTTTATATTTTGATATGACTTAATCAGCTCAATGCCTGGGCCACTTCCTAGCCGCCACGCGGCTAATCCAACTCCCTCCGATATTCCCGAGCTACTACATACTGAAACCTAAATTCCATCTTGGCTGCCCTGGATCCAGCCGTGCAGCCCTCCAGCCGAGTTCCCCCAGCTCCAACGTGGCGGCTTCCTTCCCTCTTGATCCTCCTAAAAGTCCCGCCTCTGTCTGTCCTGCTCTGCCCAGCCATTGGCTGCCAGCAACTTTATTTACCAATCAGAACCAACTGGGAGCAGGGTCCCTCATTTGTCTTAAGTGTGGATGTGCAGATTCTCATGGAAACAATTTGGGGGACCCAAATTAACATAATATAAGCGCATTAAGCCAAATCTGCTACACTTAGCCTTTACACTCTTCACCTCGAGCATCAGCAGCGATGTCTGCAGCCATGCACATCTTACAGGAACTATGAAGTTTGTGTTCATCATCCACTTCAGTACGTTTCTGACAGCCAGTGTCTGGAAGGAGATGTTTGGTGTTATCTTGTGTCAGATAACCTCATAGAAGGTGCCAAGATCATAGAAGGTGCCAAGAAAAAGAGTAGCACTTAATTTTTAATTTCCCCAATGACTCTGACATAATCTGAATCTCAAGAGGTAGATATGACATCACATCAAGAATATATGGCAGAGAAAACCAGTCAATTTACCCCAGGAAGCAAAAGAGGAAGAATGTGGGGTTCCACATCACTTTTAAAGGTGTGCTTGCAAAGTCCCAAGTACCATCCTTAAGCTCCCATCTCTCCAAGGCTCTATTACTGTGATATAATGCCATTTTCATTGTTGGATTTATGGGGGACATTGCATGTCCAAACTATAACCATCTGACTCTGCCTCCCAAATGTTTATGTCCATCTTCAAACCATGTGTTCTATCCCACAGATTCCACAATCTAATGGCTTGCAAGTCTAAGTCCAAGATCTGAAATCTCAAAGCAAACCTTTAGGCATGAAACTTTATAAAAAAATTCGATAAATGAATACAGAAACAAAAGTTTTACATTACATACTTCTAAGAGTCAATGCTTGGACAGGAATAGTGTAAATATTCCTACTCTGAAAAAGAGGGCTAGGAAGATAGTAAGGGGGGAAGGTCGGACCCAAAGCAAACTCAAAATGTAACAGAGCAAACATCAAATCCGAAGGTTCTCTCCCAGTGAGCCACTGTGGTTGCCTTGCTCATCACAGCTTGAATGGCTCACAGATCAAGGGGTTCAGCCTGTGACTGATTGACCCCATCGTTTGGGGGCCTGCAGCTGAGCGGCAAACAATAGCAGGAGAGTGTGGTAGAACACATAGAAAGCAGAAGAGGAAGAGGAAGGCAGAGTCTCATGATCCTCTTCAAAGACAACCCCCTAAAGGACTAGGCTAGCTGGCTTTGCATCTGACTGAGTGTTAATTTGAAGAAGGGTTTATCTTGCCTCTGAGTTTCATAGATCATAGATCATAGTCCATGATCAGCTGGCTATTGCCGAGGCAAGTCTAAACCAGCAAGGCGGGGAGCATGTGGCAGAGTAAAGACACTCATATCATGATGGCTAAGATATAGAGGAGACTGGAAGGGCCCAGGGACAAGAGATACCTTTCCAGGTGATGTACCTCCTAAGTGACCTTTTTCTTATAACTAGGTCCCACCATGTTATCAGTCTATCAAGAAATTAATTAAGTCAAAGCCCTCAGCATCTAATTAATTCCCAAGATCCCACCTGCTGACAACCAAGCTTTTAACACATGATCCTCATTCTAGTTTGGTTTCTGTTGTTATCATGGTGATAAATACCTCTATCAAAAGCAACTTGGGAAAGAAAGGGTTCCCCCCTTCTTCTCTCCCCTCCCTTTTTTCCCTTACTGGTTATAGCCCATCATTGAGGGAAGCCAAGACAGGAAGTCAAGGCAGGTGTTTGAAGCGGAAACCACAGTGCAGGGATGCTCACTGGCTTGCTCAGCTAGCTGTTTTATATTGCTTAGGCCAACCACCTAGGGATGGTACCGCCCACAATGGGCTAGGCCCTTCTACATCAACCATAGTCAAGGTAAGACCCCACAACTATGCCTACAGGCCAACCTGATGGAGGCAACTCTTCAGTTGAGGTTCTCTCCCTGCAGGTGTGTCAAGCTGGCAACATTAGCATCACAACCTCTTTGGAAGGACATTTCTTATCCAGACCATAATAACTTCCCTCAGGCTCTACCGCTCACAGGTTTTATTGCCTCCTGATAGGACTTTCTGAGCACCAAGCCTGTATCACACAGACCTTGGGATATTCAACATCCAAACTACAACAAATGGAAATAAGGGTTCTCTGGCCAGGTGTGGTGGCATACTCATACTCCTGCACTCAGGAGGTGGAATCAGGAGAATCAGGAACTCATGGTCACCCTCTGCAATACCATTAGTTCAAGGCCAGCTTAGGGGGTTGTGAGATCCCATTTCAACAAAACAAAAACTTTCTCTGGTTTGAATTTAGAGTGCTTCTATAGTTTTGATCTGGAATGTTTTCCAAAGGCCCACATGTTAAGGGCATAGTTCTTAGCTTGGTGTGACTGGGAACTGGTGGGAAATTTAAGAGGTAGAATATAGGGGGAGGTTTTAGGGAATAGGAATAAGGCCTTGAAAGAGATTGTGGGACTCTGATCTCTCTTCATCTCTCTGTGTATCTCTCTCTCTCTCTCTCTCTCTCTCTCTG
>NW_022196898.1:55994167-55999236 GCF_008632895.1 Mastomys coucha | reverse complement strand
CCCTCTCATTTACAGCCATAAGGTGAAGGAGCCTCCTCTGGCACATGCTCCCAATGAGATGAATTTTCTTGATGCAAGTTCCAAAGCAGCGGGCTGTGGACCATGGACTAAGACATCCCAAACGGAACAAAAATACACTTTTTATCTTTTTTTTCTTATTTACTTATTTAATGTACCTGCATGCTTTATCTGCATATGCACCTGTAGGCCAGAAGAGGGCATCAGATCCTAGTATAGATGTTTGTGAGCCACCACGTGGTTGCTGGGGATCGAACTCAGAACCTTTGAAAGAGCAGCAGACAGTGAGCTATCTCTCCAGCTCCCACCTCTCCTCTTTTTAAATTGATCACCTCAGGTGTTTTGCTAAAGCACTGGAAGACTGGCTACTACAAATATACAAAGGGTTTGTCTTTTAAATGTCTTGACAACTCTGTGTTTGTGTGTGTGTGTGTGTGTGTGTGTGTGTGGATGCGCACACATGCTCGTGCATGCACACTCACGCAGAAGCATGCAGGTTGAACCCAGGAACCCATGCGTGTAGGTATGCTCCTCATCATTTAGCTATAGCCCCAGACCCTAAACTGTTCCTCACATGAGTCTGTAATTCATTTCAGCTGGTGGGGGGAGAATAAAGCAAAGTGGTTTTCGTGCTCTACAAATGAAGCAGAATTTTAAACCAGAGTCATGCTTAAACAAACAACTTAAACTATGACCATTATTTATGTGTGAGAGTCAAACGAATAAGAACGAGAGGGAAGAGGAATTCTGTCTGGTAGAGTGCATGCCTAGCATGTGCACAGCTCCTGGCTTAAAACATTTTTTTAAAGAATTATTTTAAAGGATCAAAAAAGAATCAAGCTCTCCAATAAGGAAATAATGTTCTCTGTCCAAATTCAAAGGACTTCCAATATGAGGCAAAAGAAGAAAGGACCTCAGCACCCATAGGAGTTGTCACCAACACTTTTTGCCTAGCAGCCTTTTCAGGCCCCATTCTCATTGGTCCTCTGTACACAAAGCCTCAATACACTGTGTATCCCCCTCAGAGAAGGGACATCAAAAGCAGCAAGACAAGCAGGAATTCAAAAGATATCCATGGAAGAAGAAAACATCACACCCTAAATTCAAGAGCCACGCAAATAATTCAAAATAATCAAAACACCTTGTTTCCCCTCTCTGGAGCCCAAGGGAATTCATTAGAAAGGAGTTTAAGATGCATTTTTCTGAGGCAGAAATGCTATCCCATACTAAAGTGGCATCTTATGACATGTTTTTTTTTTTTTAAAAAAAACATTTTTAAAACAGTAAGATTTGTCTGAGAAAACCATCCGGAGATCCTACCTGGTCACTTCTCTGTGCAAAGGGCATGGGCCAGCAGAGATAGCTCTTTGTATCAACCCTGTGCAATATTTTGCTGATAAAATTTCATTACACTTGAAACATTTGCAGTGGGTCAGGAGAAATCAATAAACACAAAGAAAAACTGCCAACGTGTAACAGAATCTAAGATAAAGCTAGGAGAAACCGGGCTGCAGACCGGATTGCATGAGCGGAAACTGATCAGGAAGCTAGAGCTATTCTCAAACAGGCACAGAGTGTCACAGGTAGGATCCAAAATTCACTCTTGGGGACTGACTGGAACAATAAAAGACCCTTGTTGCCACAGGAAGTTAAAGGTGTTTGCCTGTATAGATGATACTGCCAGTCCCTATAAAAATATAGTAGCTTCCAGCCACAGACAGACATGCTCAACTGGGCAAGTGGTACTGGCCAGGCAGTGAGAAAATTCCTTTTGCATAGACTGCTCAAGTCTGGCGAGGCAGGACACAGAGTGTTGCTTTATAATAGCTCAGGTCTCCCAGGTCTCAGCTGGCTGCAGCACTCTTGTGCTCTCAGAAGGCAGAATTTGGAGAAGGTGTTGTCTTTGCTCATAATACCAAACTCTTATGATGTAACTCAGGAGGGGAACTTCAACTTTTTGCTGTTTTTTTTGTTTATTATTATTTTTTTTTTAATTTTTTTTTATTTTATTTTTTTTTGTTTTTTTGAGACAGGGTTTCTCTGTATAGCCCTGGTTGTCCTGGAACTCACTCTGTAGACCAGGCTGGCCTCGAACTCAGAAATCTGCCTGCCTCTGCCTCCCAAGTACTGGCATTAAAGGCGTGAGCCACCACCACCCGGCTTGTTTGGTTTTTTATTTTGTTTTCTTCTAGGGATCCACAGCAAACATTTGTCTTAAAAAAAAATGTTGTTATAACAGAAACCATAAACTCACCAGTCTGCAGGCCAGTGCACACAGCGGACTTAGAAGGACTGGTACAGTTGATCTTTCCCTGTGGCTGTGCTTCTTGTGAGAGACCACACAGAAAGACCTGAGAGTGGGCAGAGGCCTGCTTCAGTCAGCAAGGGTGAGCCACACATTGGGTATCAAGTGATTAGGAATGATTCTCATTTAGGGTAGCTGGTTGGATCTAGGAGCCTAAGTAATATAAGAGAAAGCCATAAACATTTCATAATCTACATAGACATAAGAATCTTCACGTTAGGCAGTGGTGGCTCATGCCTTTAATCCCAGCACTTGGGAGGCAGAGGCAGGCAGATTTCTGAGTTCGAGGCCAGCCTGGTCTATAGAGTAAGTTCCAGGACGGCCAGGGCTACACAGAGAAACCCTGTCCCAACCCCCCCCCCAAAAAAAAAGATGGGCTGGTGAGATGGTTCAGCGGTTAAGAGCACTGACTGTTCTTCCAAAGATCCTGAGTTCAAATCCCAGCAACCACATGGTGACATGGTGGCTCACAACCATCTGTCCAGCTACAGTGTACTCATATACATAAAATAAATAAATAAAATCTTTTAAAAAAAGAAGAAGTCAGAACATCTACACATCAGAACTGGTAGAGCTCCTTGTCCTGAGAAGCATGGATCTGGCTGGGCAGTGGTGGCACACGCCTTTAATCCTAGCACTTGGGAGGCAGAGGCAGGGGGATTTCTGAGTTCTTGGCCAGCCTAGAAAAAAAAAAAAGAAAAAAGAAAAAAAAAAAGGACCTTCACAAGAGACCAAAGTCTAAAGCAACAAGTAAAGTATGATATTTTTATATGTTTATACTGTGAACAATAATTCTGTAAAGGAGTGATGAGGCAAATGGATCTCTAGACTGAGGTACTAAATTCTATGCTTTTTAAAAAAGATTTGTTATTACTATTATTATTATTATTATTATTATTATTATTATTATTATTATTATTATTATGTGAGTACACTGCAACTGCCTTCAGACGCACCAGAAGAGGGCATTGGATCCCATTACAGATGATAGTGAGCTACCATGTAGTTTCTGGGACTTGAACTCAGGACCTCTGGCAGAACAGTCAGTGTTGTTATGCACTGAACCATCTCTCCAGTCCTAAATTCTATGTTTTTAAGGGATATACAGAGAAGGGGTGTAATCTGAGAGTCACTTCACGGTGTATCTGTTCAAGTTAGACTCCTAACTAGCTGCAGTTAGGAATCTCTGGCTATCCTGTGGCCTTGGTATGCGAAAGACATCTCCATAAGCTTCAGGACTTGCTGCATATGGCCATGGGCAGGCCAAACAACCTTTTCTAAAGTCATTTGTTTAGGTTGTTGGACTAATATTTTATCCATTTAGAATGTTTTTAGAAAACTGGCTATCCCATTAAAAAGCATGTTGGTAAACGTTTCCTGTTTTGTGGCTGGAGAGACGATTCAGCCGTTAAGAGCACTGGCTGTTCTTCTAGAAGATCTGGGTTCAGGTCCCAGCATTCACATAGTGGCTCACACCCATCAGTAACTTCAGTTCCAGAGAATTTGCCTACCTCTTCTGGCCTCTGAGGGCACTGCACGCATGTTGTGCACAGACACTCATCCAGGTGGAATGTCAATATACATAAAATTAAAACAAATAACAACAAAAAAGTTTTAAGCCTCCCTATTTTTCTTCTTAGAAATTTTTTTCTATAAGTTCAGATTTTGTTGCTTTTCTGCTTTGTGAAAACCTTTATTTTGCCTTATTTGGAATTTCTGAAGCATGTGGGAAATTTCTTTTACTGAATTCTAGTTTGTCAGCACCTTATGAATGAGATTTTTTTTTTGTTCTTTTTTTTATTTTTTAACTTTTATTGCATTATAATGAGAAAAGTTACTGATTTCAATTTATCTGAATCTGTTAACATTTAAAAACATATTTTAATTAAATAGAATTAAATCACATTCTCGTTTCCTTTTTGTACCCCAATTCCTCACAGAGACCCCCCTTCACTACCTACAATATCTTTTTTGCCATATTCCTTAAAATTTATAAAATATTGTAACAATAAATATAAGTATTATAAGTTGTTTGATATAAAACAACAATCTATTTAACAGTCTTATGTAGATGCTCATCTACAGCAATAGTGAAAATACGTTTTTCTCAATATAAATTTTAAATAACTCCAAACATATTAACTGTATATTTTCAAAATACAGTTTTGAAATACATCAAAACTGTATTTTGATATACATCTGTATTTCAAACTGTATATCAAAACTGTATTTAAAGTACATCACTACTAGTATTTTCTTAAATGAACATAAATATATAGGGTTTTTGTTTGTTTGTTTTGTATTTAGTAGAGTTTAAAATCTTGGCTCTTACTGTGGTACAAGCCCAAAATAAGAACAATTTTTAGTCATTGGATTTCATTGTAATAAGGCTGTATTTCAATAACCCTCACAACACCAAAGGATTTTACCTCCACTGTAGCTAAGCTGAGAGTTGATAGTTCTGCTGCACCAAGAAATGAACTGTAGGCAGGATTTTTGGATACAGACTTCTTGCTATGGTCAAAGCTATTTGACTCGAGTGACTGACTTTATTCTCAGCCCACCGAGAACAGGTTACATTCATTTAAGAAATGGTGTGTGTGTATTAAGATGGTCTATCCATAAAGTCATTTACCAACTGTTTCAATGAACAATGGTTCTACTTGGAGGGTGGCACAACATTAGGTGAGGGTAAGAAATTGGTTCATTAGCTGTGATAATTTGGAAAAGCATTCATCTCAGAGAA
>NW_022196898.1:55988589-55992126 GCF_008632895.1 Mastomys coucha | reverse complement strand
CAGAACTCCTTAGAGTCAAGCTGTCTCTGTGATCCTGTGATTCTGAGATCCTGTGATCCTGGGCTTGTTAGAGCACCCGGGAGTGGGGCTTCCTCTGGGTGTTGTGGGACTGGCTGCAGAGCTTGCACCCAAGGTCTGCTCAGGACACCAGCCCAAACAGACTGGAAGGAATCAGAACCACTGGGCTGGTGGAGTTCCTGTGTTGAGATTTTCTTTTCTTTCTTTCCTTTTTTTTTTCTTTTTTTCTTTTTCTTTTTTGAGACAGGGTTTCTCTGTATAACCTTGGCTGTCCTGGAACTCTGTAGACCAGGCTGGGAGATTTTATTTTCTTATCTTTAGATTTAAGAAAATGTTCTTTTGTATCCTGGATTTTCTAAGTTTAGAAGGAGGAATTTCCAGAGGAGACACTCCGTGTCATCAGCATTTATATCTAATAATTTGTAGTTAAAATCTTAAATTCCAACCTGAGTTTATTTGAGATTTCTGTGAATTGGCCTTCAAAATATTAGAATGCTAGCTACAGATCTAGAAGGAGTGAGGACACCCAGTCCCAAGGGGACTCTATAGGCCCTGGCCACATTTTACCCAGAACATTTTGCTGGTCCTGTAGAGTCCCTTTGAACAATTAGAACTGTCCACACTGTGCAGTCGGGACCAAGCACTCGGAGATCCAGAGGGTCTGGCAACTCTGGAATGAATCCTTGTGAGGTCACTACTGACTATTGTTTCGGACCTCTTTTTTTTTTTCTGGGTCTTGGGGACACTGCTTTAAGAGCCTGCTGGCTCAATTCTTCCATTCCTTGAACAGAGCTGTTCTCCCCTAGAAGGGTCTAAGTCCCCTTTCTCAGCTCCTTAGAGAGAGCTTGTCCTGGCCAGCGTGGTTCCTCCTCTCCTGATGCTCCCGCCTTCCTCTCTGCTCTTCAGAGAATATAGAAACAGGGCAGTGTGGCTCATATTTCCTGATTCACTCGCTAGTCTACAGAAGGGCCGTACTATGCTTAGGGTCTGGTCTGTAGGGAGATGTCAACAACTGCTTTTTAAAAAATACAGCAAGGAAGAGCCGAGTGGATAAACGCTAAAGCTCCAGTACTTGCTCAATATATTTTAAATTTGTTTTAGGAATGAGTGTTTTACCTGTGGAGGTCAGAAGAGAGTGTTGCAGATCCGCTGGAACTGCAATTATCGATGGTTGTAAGCCTCCACGTGGGCGCAGAGAGTAAAACTCCCCGTCCTCTGCAAGAGCGGCGAAGATTCTTAACTACTGAGCCATCTCTCCAGACTCCATCCTATATTTTTAAGATCATTATTTTAATTTGCATGAGTTTTTCTTAAAAAATCACTTTCTTAATTACAGCTAGAAATTACATATCGTCCCGCTTGTAGCTATGAAGACAATGACATGCCCTGTCTTACTTACTGCTTTGATAAAACACTGTAACTAAAAGCAACTCCAAGAAGAAGGGGTTTATTTCAGCTTACAGTTCTACACCACAGTCCACCACTGAGTGAAGTCAGAGCAAGAACTCCAGCAGGGCAGAAGGCAGGAGTTGATGCAGAGGCCATGGAGGAGTGTTGCTTACATGGCTATAGCACCTGAGACCACCAGCCCAGGGGCCCCCCACACCATTAATCAATCACTAATTATTAATCAATCACTAATCATTAATGGCCTATGAGCCAATCTTATGGGGACGTCCACAGCTGTAAATTCCCTCTTCTCAGATGACTCAAGCTTTTGTCAAGTTAACATAAAATTACCCAGCATATATCCTTAACAATGATTCAGAGACCCACACATATATGTGTACATGCATTTATGCCTTGTAGTAGACTCTGGTCTGGGGAAAGCTCTGTGAGAACTTACTTTGAGGCCTTAGGCTTCTTCTGTAGCTAAAGTGCAGGTTAGCGACTTGAGTTGGGAGGACTGGCCAGGACTAAACACCACAGCTAGTGGCATTCCGCTAGTGAACTCTGCGAGCCCTGTGACATGGTTTCTGAGCTCTGGGCTTTCACAAGGACCCACAGATTATGAGGTTCCTCTGCCCTCGGTGCTGAGATAGTTTCAGCCTGTCCCAGGTTATACCGTACCCTCAAGTTCTAAGTGGTATTAATTCTCCAAATACACTTTCTATAGAGCTGTAGCCTTGCCCTTCGTTGGCAGGGTCTGGGTCATCTGTTTTTCATTGTTAATTTTGTCTTGTCATTTCCTTTAATCACACGCCTGTTGATTTCAAACTAATTTTGCCTTCAAGGAAGTAGGTTGACAACCGAGATAGTGTTCCTGATAGGACATTGTCCTTTTGGAGGTTGTACACAAGACCCATTTTAAAGGGTGACCTGAAAAGCTACTTGAGGGTCCTCCTCATCCCCAGACACATCTGGAGATCTGGCTCTGGGTTCCCTGTGTCCCGTGCAGAGTTCTCCAAGAATCTGCTCTGGACAGCATCCTCTTGTCCCTTGGAAGCAGGAAAAGAGTCTGTTCGCTTGGAACTCGTACTTTCACACCCTAGCATACTCCAGCTGTGAGCTCTGTGCTTCTGGCCTGTCCCTTTGGTGGTCCGGGTCAAGAAGTAGCAGCCCACTGCCTTCCGTGGCCGTGGGGGTCTCTCAGATTCACAGTGCCCTCAGCGTCCAGAGTCACAAACACAGCCAAGATTCCAAACACCGAAACCACTCGACATTCTGCCTGCCCTTTGTCCTTGGGTTGGCCCATTTTATTGTTCCTGTAAACAAGGAATTGGTCCATTCTTTGTTTGCTTTTCACATTGGCCAGGGTCCAGCAATAAGAGAACTCTTTGTTGGGGGTGTCCCGTTTTGGACTAGCAACAGGCTGAGTGATAAGAGGAGGGAAAAGAAGGAAAGATCCTTGCATTTCCTACATCTGACCTCTCTCTCCAAGGGTACTGACAGCTTGGGACTTAGGTAGAGAAGAAAGAGGCAGGGGCAGGGCGTGCTGAGCCACCACCCATCAGACTTTAGGAGTCTGATGCAAACCTTTTGCTGGGGGTCACGCAGCCAAGGCTACTTTAGATTTGACCCTGCCTTGTTCCCAGGTGGAGTGGTTTAGGGTTGGAAGGTGAGAGAAAACCTAGGTGAGAGCTTAGCCTATCGGAGCGGAAGGGGTGGAGAAGAAAGAGGCATCACCAAGGAGGGCAGGACTCACCTAAAACCAGTGAGAAACCAGAGAAACCAGTCTCAGGGTTTCTCTCCTTGTGCACAAGGATATAGTTAACAGTTAATTTACTCAGCTCTGCGGAAGACAGACAGCACCAGCACCATGCCTATGACTCTGGGTTACTGGGACATTCGTGGGGTGAGAGAGGGGTCCGACATCAAGAGCGATGAGGAAGTGGGGCGAAACATACTGAGTAGTTGGGAGGCAGACTAGGAAGTGGATCTTCTAGTAAGGTACCTCTCACTGCTCAAGATATTTGACTCTCTCTCTCTCTCTCTCCTCTCTCTCTCTCTCCTCTCTCTCTCTCTCTCTCTCTCCCTCCCTTCCTCCCTCCCTCTGTCCCCCTCCCTTCTCTCTCTCTC
>NW_022196898.1:55982649-55988509 GCF_008632895.1 Mastomys coucha | reverse complement strand
CTCTCTCTCTCTCTCTCTCTCTCTCTCTCTCTCTCTCTCTCTCTCTCTCTCTGTGTGTGTGTGTCTGCTGTTAGATCAAATGCAGGAGTTCAAACAGAGAGAGGAGGTCACAAAGTCAGGATCTAGTGAATCTCTGATCAGCCAGCCATGTCTTCTAGTTGGGTCACGCTATCCGGCTGCTCCTGGAATACACAGACTCAAGCTATGAGGAGAAGAGATACACCATGGGCGACGGTAATGACACCTTCTTAGTCATACTCTTCCCCGATTTCTGATTGGTGGTCCTCAGGAGCCCCTGTGCCTGGCCCCTTGTTGCCCAGATCTGTGGAGTTCTTCTAGCTAAAAGTAGCTAGAGTCTACACCTTCAGGAAACCTCTGTGAGGGCAGCTTAGTCTTCCAGTGCAGGTTTCTGACTTTTCCCCTGTTTGTAATTTAGCATTTGCCTAAACTTTTTGTAAGCCTTCGAAATGGAAGACCCACATTCTCAAGTACTTTTCACTCCTACAACCTAGGAATATGAGACTCAGTTGTAGATTTCGTGCTACAGGGATGTGGTGGGGTGGGGTGAGGGGGTAGGAGGATGGGATGTTTTCCTGCCTCCTTGGTCAGGTCTCTGTAGGAGAGTGGGACACTGGGGTAATTTCTTTTCACATCCTCTTGTCTACCACAGCTCCTGACTTTGACAGAAGCCAGTGGCTGAATGAGAAATTCAAGCTAGGCCTGGATTTTCCTAATGTAGGTGCAGAGAGGGGGAGGTTTGGGGAAGACATGGTGATCTCACCTCATCTCCTCACCTGGCCGAGGAGGTTTGGGATCAGTGTTTCTGCCCACCTGCTCTCATCCCTGCTGGCTGCACAGTGTTTCTGTGGTGGGCTGTGTCCCAGCTCTCCCATTCAGTGCACACTGTGCTCATGGAGAGCTTCCTATGGCAGAAAAAAAGGATGGAGGTACCCCATATCCCACCTGACCATCTCTACTTGTCTACCCAGCTGCCCTACTTAATTGACGGGTCACACAAGATCACCCAGAGCAATGCCATCCTGCGCTACCTTGGCCGCAAGCACAACCTGTGTGAGTGGGGCTGGCTGCAGGGTTGTGGGGGTGGGGGGTGTCATTTCCCTGGGCTTTTCTGGGGTGGGATGCTGAGAGGGTGTCTGTGCTGTGTGTGCTGCAGGTGGAGAGACAGAGGAGGAGAGGCTCCGTGTGGACATTTTGGAGAACCACTCGGTGGCAGCTTGCAATGGTCTGCTACAGCCCTGAGTTTGTGAGTCCCCCAGTGGATGGGAAAGACAGGGTTTGGAGTTAAAGTCTTATGTTCATGTCTACACTGGTCAAGCTTAGCATTTGACTCCTATAAGTTGGATTCTGCAAGCTAGAAATACAGTTTTTAAACACTAGATTATGTATTCAGGGTCCTTTTCATCTCCAACTTTTAACTCCCATAGGCCTTTTGTTTTAGCTGTTTATGTCATCGGTAGGCTCTTGGGATATGGAGACTAAAACCATGAGTTAAAGTAAAGAAATGGAAAAAAAGAAAGAAAGAAAGAAAGAAATGGGAGAGGGAGTTACACACAATGGCCTCTGACATTTGCTCAGCTACTTCTCTAGAAAAATGCCTCTGGTAGGAACAGGAGCCAGAGCCACTTCCCAGTAAGTAGTTCAAGTTGGGCCTTAAGGTCCCTGACCCTCCTTCCTTTCAACATCAAACATGCCTTCACTTTGTAAAAAGTACTCGAATATCCACTCTTCTGCCATCTGCTGGGAGGAGCTTTGACTATCTTGCTTCCTTGATTGCACCAGCCATCTGAGTCCAGTGTGTGTTAGGTACATAGGCACCTCTGCATCTGGCCCACAGGATCTGATATGGGCAATAAGGCAGTGTTGTACTCACCCGGCTTCTCAATCACCTTTAACAAGTGGGACCCGGTGTCTGCAGGAGTCTAGTCAGTAGCGATGGATTAACTTAAAATCTGGAGACTGATTCAGACCCAGCCTTGAGAAGTCACACACTCTCTTCCACATTCCTGTTAAAGTCAAACCCTTTGGTGGGGAGCCTGTGCCTGAGGGTAGGGATTGATTGTTTTTCCCCTACCTCAGGAGAAACGGAAGCCAGAATTCTTAGAGGGTCTCCCTGAGAAGATGAAGCTCTACTCTGATTTCCTGGGCGAGCAGCCATGGTTTACCGGGGACAAGGTAAATAAAGGGAGGGGTTGGGAAGGAGGAGTTGCCACTCTTCTCAGGCCTCAAATTCCAGTGTACTCACCGTGGGCCTCCTGCAGATCACCTATGTGGATTTCCTCATCTATGATGTCCTTGATAGACACCGTATATTTGAGCCCAAGTGCCTGGACGCCTTCCCAAACCTGAAGGACTTCCTGGATCGCTTTGAGGTGATGCCCTGATCCCATTTCCTCTTGGATGTCCAACTTCCCTTCCCCCTTTCCAGGATGATTTCCTAATCTTTAAATTAAGAGACTAGTTATCATGTATCGAACACTGGATTTCTGTGAGGACCTGCGCTCAGCATCTTACATTATAAGATCGAATTTGTCATTACAAGATTCCTATAAGGTAGATAGAGTTATGGGTGTGTCACTTGCTCAAGAACTCAGCTCCCGCCTGCCCATAGGGGCCTGTTCTGTGTAGGCAGCACACGAAAGGCTCTTTCTCTTTGTGCTGATATGAAAAGCTTCATGAGTTTGTTCAGCCAGGGTTTCCTGTGTGGGACCCTTCTGAGAAGCAGAACGTGGCAGAAGTGTGCAAGCAGCTAGCTGGCTTTAGGTATTAGGAAGGTGAGGGTTCGTGCGAAGTATTACGATGCAGTGAGTCTTTGTAGCTGCTCATATCCCCGGCTTTGGTAAGCTTGGTAAGGCGATGCTTGGACTGAGTAGACAGGCAGAGCCCTTGTTGGAAGGTTATCTTTTTTTAGGGTAGGGGACTTTCTTGCCTCCATCTCCTGTCTTCTAATGCTCCAGTTTCCATCTGTGAGATAAAGTCGTGTATTTATTTCAACACTTTTCATGTGAGGGACATAGTCAGATCTCAGGGGACAGTCCTGTACCCTCATTCTGGGACTAAGTATAACACCCAATGGCGGTTACACTAGATTGTGAGGTGCACCTAGTATCACCTGGGGCCAGAGATTGAAGCCTGAACGTCACCTCACAGCTGCTCATTTGGCATCCAGGCCCCTGGGTTTGACACCCCTAAAAATATACTTTACTAGAAATTTCATAATTTGAACCATTAACTTGATGTTTTGTTTCTAAGCACTTCCTGTCAATGTGCTTTCTCGGCTAGTTCTCATTAGCTCTGCTTCTGGTCCAAGTTGAAGAGTTTTGGGATTATGCAAGAGCTGGAATCACTGTGGGGAAAGGGGGTGGGGAAGACCTGGAAGTTGCAGCCTGAGGCCTGGAGTTCTGGCTTGGTGCAAACAGGTAGTCCTGGATTTTAGAATTCCTCAGCAGTTAGTTAACCTGAGAACCAGACCTTGGGAAGAATTCACACAGGCTGAGTGAATTCAGCATGATTCCTATATTAGAGCTAGAGATAAGTTTGATTGAGGTATAGTAATGTTGGACTAGGGTAGCGGGTGAAGAAATTTAGACTTTCTGTTCTCTGGGAACAGATAGAACCCTGCCCTGCCTCCCTCCATCCTAGATGTTTCTACCCAGGATCTGCTGAGTCACTGGGTGGGATCTGAGCTCTTTTTCAAGCATGTTCTGAGAACTACTCTTTTTTTTTTTTTTCCCTGCCTGCTCCTTCCTCTAGGTGCAAATACAGGCAGGCGCTTCCCTGTGGAAAAAGAATATGCCTGTGCAGACAGTGACAAGGCTGTGTAAATAGGAAGAAGATGCTTAATCTCTGGTCTTCAGGTTTTCTCCTGATAAAATGATCAGTTAGGACTTAGCTTGTAGGATCATTGAGTGGTTTTTTCCAAACTTGTGGCCTACTATCTAAAGGACACCAAGCCGTCACAATGGTGGTTTCTCCATCTGATGGTCTTCTTAAGGTGGGACACTAGGAAAAGGAACTTAAAGAGATTCTTTGCCAAAGCTGAGGCTGATTGCTCTGCTCCAGGTCTTGGGCTCACATGGAGTTCATAGGGTTGAGCTGCTCAGCCCAGTGGTGCTACAAGCCAGAGCTTTACTGTCTCTTTTCCACTCACAGGCCCTGAAGAACATCTCTGCCTACATGAAGTCTAGCCGCTTCCTTTCAGGTCCCATGTATTTGAAGACAGCCCTGTGGGGTAACAAGTAGAGCACCTTAATACCAGAGCCAGAAGGAGATCCACCACTGCGCTTGCTGGCCCTTGGTCTGGGGCCCATCTGGGTCCCTTGCATCTCTGCATCAATCTTCCTTTTTTTTTTTTTTTCCGAGACAGGGTTTCTCTGTGTATCCCTGGCTGTCCTGGTACTCACTCTGTAGACCAGGCTGGCCTCAAACTCAGAAATCCACCTGCCTCAGCCTCCAAAGTGCTGGGATTAAAGGCGTGTGCCACCACTGCCCAGCCTGCATCAGTCTTCTTATTCAGTCCCAGCTCCACTCTCCTCTGAAAGGCTTTAGTGACCTCCCTTTCTACCCAGCCTCTCTATAAGGGGAAGTTCTGATGCTAAGGTCTACTTCCCTAATTGGTTCTTGATTTGTCAATAAAGAAGGCCGGGAGCCGATTGCTGGACAGAAGATAAAGGTGGGGCTTCCAGGTCCCATGAGAAAAAGGAGTCGCAGGGAAAGATAAAGGATGTTTTTTTTCTGTCGTGCTCTGGGACAAGAAGGCAGCATCCATGTAAGGTCTCAGGGCAGCTAGGGCCTGCGGCCTCCACTACAGGCAGATGGCCAAGGATGTTGGCAGGGGCTAACTGATACAAGCCACTAACTTCATGGTGGAGGGAGAGATGGAGATAATAAATTGGTAAGGGTATGCCTTTCCAGGCGGGAGTTATCTGTGCCCAGCAATTGTGCCGAGCAAAGCTGTCTGTGTATCTTCTATCTTTGGATTCAAGGGTCTCAGGAGTGGGCTGGTAACATGACCCCTCCTGGAGCTAAGCTGGGTGGAACAAAAGGGAGTCCGAAGGGACCAGAGCACAGGGCGCGGTCACTGGCAAAAGGCTGTAGCGTGTGTTTAAAACTACACACAACACCTTTCCCCAAGCCAAGCCTCTGTTCACCCCAGCTCCCCATTCCTTCAGGGTCTCTTCCTCTCTTGTCTTTGTTATACGGAACTGTGAATGAAATAAACCTTTTCCTTCCCAACTTGCTTGTGGTTGTATTGTTTCATCACACCAGTAGTAACCTTAACTAAGTCAAAAATTAAACAAAACAGAACATCTCACTGATAAAAACTACAGGAGGACTAGAGAGATGGCTCAATGGTTAAGCACGATTGTCAATCTTACACAGTACCTGGGTTCAGTCGCTAGCACCCATATGGCCCCTCACAACTGCCTATAACTCAAGTTTTAGAAGATCTAATTACCTTGTCTGAATTCTGTGGGCACCAGGAAAGCACATGAAACACATACACATATGCACCCATGCACATAAAATAAAAATAAATCCTTAACAACAATAACAACAATGTTTAAAAAGAATAACTATACAAACTCAGAAGCCCTAACATGATAAACCTGGTGTGAAAATCATATTTTTGATATGAAATGTAAAAAGCAAAACAATAATTACACTCATATTCTGGAAATATAAAAAGATGCAGAACAAGGTGTCAAAAACTCAAAATGTGGGATGAATGGAGGGAAAGTTCTAACTTTTAAAAGTTCTCTGTTTTGCCAGGCGGTGGTGGCACACGCCTTTAATCACAGCACTTGGGAGGCAGAGGCAGGTGGATTTCTGAGTTCAAGGC
>NW_022196898.1:55951867-55982490 GCF_008632895.1 Mastomys coucha | reverse complement strand
AAAAAAAAAAAAAAAAGTCCTTTGTTTTCTCTTTGTGGTTTCTTTTCTTGTCTGTATGGTCATAGTATGCTGATATCATTTCAAAGCAGCTATAATTGTTTTAAAGGTGGTTTTGTAAGGCTCATGTAGTTACAGGCAAAAACCTACACTAGACAAACTCAAAAGAATAAGCAAAGAATCAAAGCATGCCACTAAAGTATCACTTAACCAACAAAGGGTTTGGACTAAAAGGGGGAAGTGTTGTGGATTGCTGTTTGTATCTTCTGCTCCCTCAGGAGGGGTGCTCACACTCAGGTGAGGTCAGGTGACATCTTAACTGGTCAGATAAGGCTAGAGCCTGTGATTGGGCAGTGGGAGAAAAAGGCAGAGCTGAAAGTTTTAGAGAAAGAGGAAGAAAAGAGAGAGAGATGGAGAGACAAGACGTTGGGCAGAGAGAAGATGGGGAAAAATAAGATGAACCAGAACCACGTGGCCTGGACAAGCCACAAGTAGCTATGAATTTACTAGACAGGCAATAGAGTAATGTGGGGTTCATTTGTTCAATCTAGGTGTGCAGCTTGTACTTATATCAGTTGAGTTTTGTGTTCTGCAAGTGGGAATTTGGGGGTTGGTGATGTACAGTGATAAATCTGGCTGGTATATTACAAGTCTCTAGTGTTATCATTTTACTGGGCTAAGGGGATCTGAGCAAGGGGTAGCTGGCTTTCTGCAGGCTAGCCACAGGGGGTGGATGGTTTGGCAGTAGTTGGCTGCGGGAACCAGGGCAAGACCACCCTGCTTGGGACTGGCCATGGAGATAGGTGAGATTGCCATTGCAGGTGCCAAGCCGGATTTAGCGTGGGTTTTTTTTTTTTTTTTAATTTATGAGCAAGTATATACCAAAGTTTTTGATAACATAGAATAAATCAATAAATACCTTGACATTTATCTTACCAAAAATAAACCACAAAAATAGAAAACTTCAGCAGAGCAGTAATGAGTCACATTATTGAACCATCAATAAGAGGACCCTTGATAAGGTCTGGAAAGATGACTGACTGCTCTTCCAGAGGGCCCGGGTTCGGTTCTCAGCCCATTCACAGAAGCTCACAACTCCTGGTGTCCAGTGGGATTGGATTGGAATCCAGGTGTGGATTCTTGACATCCTATTGCTCTCCACCCTATCTTTTTTTTTTTTTTTTTTTTTTTTTTTTTTTTTGAGAGAGGGGATCTCTCTGAACCTGAAACATACCAACTTGTCTAGACTGGCTGGCCAGCAAGCTCCAGTGATTCACTTGTCTCTATGCCCCACAGTGCCTTGCTATGAGATGTGTTTACTTGGGTCCTTACACTTTGAACCCCAGTCCTTACACTTGCATGCAGTTAGTCTACCAACTGATCCACAGATTCCTATCATTACACTTCAAAACAGAACAGGCTTTTCTCAACCAAGTCACATTATGAGGTGGCTCCACAGTCTCCCCTAAAGCACAGGTCTGCCTGAGAGGCCTTAGGGTCTGTCACATTACCTCCATTCCCATAGTTCTCCTCTCATCTGAAACAGGATCTGGCAGGGAAGCAGGAAGGATTTTGATTTCACTTTTCTAAAAGAGTGGTGGCACATACCTGCAATGCCAGCACTGAGAAGGACAAGGCAGCAGGGTCATCATGAATTCGAGGTGACCTTGATTATGTAGGAGGTCTTATCTGAAACAAGAGCAGCAACAACAAAGGAATATCTGTTATCATAATTGGGAAAGGGCGGGGCAGTGGTGGCGCACGCCTTTAATCCCAACACTTGGGAGGCAGAGACAGGTGGATTTCTGAGTTCGAGGCTAGCCTGGTTTACAGAGTGAGTTCCAGAACAGCCAGGGCTATTCAGAGAAACCCTGTCTCGAAAACACAAAATAAATAAATAAATAAATGACAACAACAATAATAATAATATATAATTGGGACATTACACCTTAATAAAACATGGATACCTAGTAATTCTAATTCACTTCAAACTTGCAACAATATTAACATTATCCTGTTTGTCCTATTCCTATATTATTGAAGATAACCTCCTTCTAATACAGCAGGTCTGTATTACCAGGCCTAACACAAAAGCATGTATTTAATTAAGAGGCAAATACACACACACCCGCCTAATCTTTTCTTCTTGATTTAAGTCCTGCATACAAGTCACCTATAATTATTTCCATTGAAAAATCTCATAAGTACACTATAAGCCCATCCCAGATCGTTTTCAAAAGTACTTCATTTCATTTGCCCTAAGCAGGGAGTGAGCTAGGCTTTGGTATCAAATAACCTACTCCCTGGCCCCAGCTCTTGTCTGTCCTTGTGGTCTCCCTGAAGCTGAGCTTCCGTCCCAAGTCTAAACATTCCTGTCTGAATTACCTCCATCTGGTTTAGGAACAAGGTATTCTTCCATCCTGTGTATTGTCTCCAAGCAGAACAGAGAGCTTCGCAGCGCAGGAGTAGGAGGCCAAATGTGGGAACTCTTCAAGTTTCTCCATGGGAAATGTGTAGAGTTTCTATTGTGGTTAACGGGGGCCGAAGCAGTGCTGAGTCTGCATTTAGGATCGAGAAGTTTTTGGAGGTTTCTCATGGGGAAGTAATGGCTTGCTTCCACAGGCATCAACAGAAGTCACTTCTAGGCTTGGAGGGGAAAGTGAAGGAGGGTAGGTCAGAAGCATGAAAAAGAAGAAGAGTATTCTAAAAATACTAACTTAGTGCTCAGAACAAATTGGGGGAATAGTTCTCACATCAGAATAGACCTGTACACAGGAGGCTACCATTGGTGGGGACTGGAAGAATCAGGGTGGGAACCCAGGCGGTGAGTGTCTAGAGCCCAACCTGTGCTTGATCCAGTGGGAATTCAGTAAGGTCAAAGCCAGCACTCCAGGGTAGGTGGGGAGGACACAGGTGAACAAATACAGCTGGTGGAGGAGCAGAGGTCATCATGAAGGTTAGTGGGAAACCTTGGAAGCTTCTAGATAGTTCAGCAGCAAAGCTCTGGGAGCCGATTGGCACATCCGAAAAAGCACTGGCTAAATTTCAACTCCTTCCTCCTCCCCTTCATCACCTAGCTCTGGCAATTTTTTTTTTTTTTTTTTTTTTTTTTTTTTTTTTTTTTTTTTTTACCAGCACGGTCATTTAAAGGCTCTGCCCTGCACTGGAGGATATAGGAATTCGTACTTTCTATACAGAGACCAGGTGTTCCCGTAAGCCCCTCTTAAGCTAGTGTTCCAGGCAGATCTAAGCCTAGGGTATCAGTGTCCCTGCTCCGCCCACCGCATCAGGAAACAACTCTGCCGTGAATTGTCTTTTAATCATGTAAGCTATTTATTTTCCCCGAGATTGGGAAATGCTTTAAGCTGTAACAACAAAACCATCCAGCTTCCTAACACTTTCGGGGAACTGCTCCACCAAATGGGATGCATTGAGAACAAGGCCTTTACCTACAGACAGGACTCGAGTAAACACATCATTACTTTTTGCTCCTCTGTCCTTATGAGACAATAGGCCATCTTTACCAGAAGCAACCAAAAGGTGGCCATTGGGACAAGACTGTTTTATTGGACCATGTTAGAATTAAGAATTCAAGACTGACTGGGGACTGGAAACCCACCTCTTTTCCTTCATTGTCTTTCATTGCATTTTGGGCCATGTAATTGGCCATTAACATAATGCCGAGGAAAAATAGAAGCTGTAATCCTAGCACTTGGGAGGCAGAGACCTGTGGCGCTCTTAAGAGTTTGAGGCCAGCCTGTTTTACAAAGTGAGTTCCAGGACAGCCAGGACAAAAAAACCAAAAAAACAAATCAAACCAAACCAAAACCAAACAAACACCTCCCCCCCAAAAAACCCAAATCCAAACCAAACCAAAGCCCCACAAAACTACATGTGCTCTTAAATGCTTTACCTTTCAGTTGCTTGCTGTGTTGTATGCTCTTTTCCATCACCTTTCTTAGAATTGCTACTCAGAAGCTGCAAGACTAATTTCCTATTTTCTTGCTTTCTGCCCTGTGGTGAGCAGACCCTGAGACAGTTTCTATCCCTGTGGTGAGCAGACTCTGAGACAGTTTCTATCCCCCCAACATAGGCCCTTATGTTATCCTCTCCCTTTGAGTGGCTGATTTGCCTTCAATGGTATGTTAGTTTTCTGCCACTATGGCAAACACCTGAGATAAATTAAGTTTAAAGGTAGAAGGGTTAATTTTGCCTCGAAACTTCAGAGATCGCAATCTCTGGTCAGGTGGCCCTGTTGCTTTGGGCCTGTAGTGGCCCAGTACCTCAATGATAGGAACTTGTGGTTGAGGAGGCCTTTTAACCTTGTGGCATCCAGGAAATGAGGTGGGGGAAGGGAGCAAGGGAAACAGACAAACAGACAGTAGAAGGAGCGAGAGTCCCATGTTCCCCCAGGTGCCCTTTCTCCTAAAGATTCTACCATCTCCCTCAAAACACCATCGACTGGAGGAATCTTTAGCATTTTGGCCATTGGAGGGCACTCAATGTCCAGACCTTAACAGTTAGGACAGAGACAAAGGATATAAGTGTCATGGTTGTGTTACATACAATAATTTCTCTCTTCCCACGAGACTCTTGTAATGGCTTTGATGGAAGTATTTTGGCAAGGCCTTGTTTACAATGAAGAGAAGGTGACTTCTAGCTGTTACCCATCAAGAATCTGAGATCTCTGTCCCACAAAATAGCAGACATTGAATTGTACCAACAATCACAAGCTTGGAAGCAGATCCTCACCCAACCAGCCCTTGATAGAGGTCTGGATCTTCACTGCACGTTGAATACAGCCTTCAGATGAATCCATGTTGGTTCATAGAGCTCATTCTGTGTGTGCACTCAGCTGCACACTGTGCATCCACCTGTACAATCATGTGCATGTTCATATACACATGGAAGCTGGAGAATAATCTCAGGTGTCATTCCTCAGGGTGCCTCCCTTCCACACACCCAAATTTGGACAGGGTGTCTTACTGGCCAGGAACTATTTGGCTAGACGTCGGGCAGTGCACCTCCAGAAACCTGCTTGTCTCTGCCTCCCTAACACTGGCATTCTGAGCGTGTGTTGCCACAATCACCAGGCACTTACATTATTTCATGCCTTTCCTACCACATGATATTCCCTAGCTTTTATATGGCATCTACTTGCTCTTATATGAAACCACCACGATTTACCTTCTTAGGTATACATGGTTTTAGTGAGCTAACATAGAAAGTGGTTGGGCCATGGGATATGATTTGAATTTTAAGCCTGAGATTATTTCCTCAGGGGCCTGTATCAGTCTTCAGGTTCACCAGCAGGTGTACCTTGCCTAGTATGAGGAATAGGGCTCTCTAATTTTTAATTAGTCATCAACTGTTCCAACTCTACTGACAAGCCTGCCAGTTTGAAATGCCACCTTTATTAAGTTCTCTGCCCTGCTCAATGTGGGTCATTGGTAAGCTCTGCGCAGTTTACTTGACTTTCTTCATGGCTTCACAGAAGCTCCATGTCTGTTTAAAAGCACCTGCCACCCAAAATGGTCAATACCTCTCCTTTCAGTGCCCACTCAGGCTTGGGGAGGATCTCTAGCCCTGGGACTCAGGAGTAAAGAATGTCAACGTAGTTATGCATGGATTCACATCTCTCCCATTCTCAACATCTCCTCATCCTTCTTTATGCCTTTACACCAAGAAATCCATCTAGACAACAGTTAATGTAACTGCTGTTTATTAGAAAGAGCAGAGGAGAGAGAGCATGGGCCCCTTAGGACAGGATGGGACAAGGCAGGTAGTGAGCTCAGAGTGCAGGCCCCTCAGCGTAAGCTGGCTTAGCAGCAACCTCCGGTTCAGCATAAGCACTTGTTACCCCACTTGGCCATCTTGTTATTGACTGGCATCTTGAAGACGCGTTCAGACTGCAGGAATTCGGCAATCTTCTCCAAAGCCTGAAGGAAAAGCATTCCAGGTATTATTAGGACCCTGGCCCAGCCCAGCAGACCCACAGCAAACATGCTGCCTGCCTTCACCCATTTCTGCCAGTGTTGGGCAAGTACAATGGGGCCTACGGGATATAGGGGAACCTATGCATAGTGCTTTGAGAAAGGGATAGTGAACATCACCTCAAAACGGCACATGAAAGCCTTCAGGTTTGGGAACTCATCCAAGCACTTGGGCTCAAACATACGGTTCTGGTCCAAGACATCATAGGTGAGAAAATCCACAAAGGTCAGCTAGAAAGAATGAGGACAATGAAGTGTCAGGCCCGAGGAGCTCACCAATACCTGCAGAGATAGGCAGGCAGGCAGGCAGGTAGCAGCTCCCTGTGCCTTCTTTCTACCTTTTCTCCTGCAAACCATGTGAATTTCCCCAGGAACAATGAGAATTGCTTCAGCTGTGTTGGTAGCTGTTCCAAGTACTGAGGCTTCAGGGTTTCCTAGGAGGAAAAAAGAGCAATAGCTGTTGTTGGATTGACACAATGGTTCAATGGGGGTGACCACAGTTTGATTCCCAGGTCTCACATTAATGCCAGCTTTGGACCTCTCCATACACACTCTCTCAACCCCCAGAATAGCTAATAGCTGTAGTCAGGGCCTGGACCAGTGATGGACACCCCATACCCTTCTCTAGGCAGCTTCTTTCTGCCTTTACTTGGAGGAGGCAGGGATGGAGATCCGGGCTTTGGAAAGGCAGAGGAACTAACACCAGACTTACACGAAAAACCAAACCAGTAAATACAGAGTCTGCTTCTAATCCTTAGAGTTTGGGTTGATAGAAAGATGGCAACCATAGAAGGGAGCAGAATAATCCTTAGCACTTTGGCCTGAAACCCAACATAGGTGATTCCAGATGAGAAAACTTACATGGTTAGAACTGTAGCAGAGCCGAACCAGCTGCATGCGGAAGTCCATTATCTGGTTCTCCATGATGTCCACTCGTATCTTTTCTTCTTCAGTGTCCCCACCTGTAGCCAGGTGGCAATAAATGGCCCTCAGATTACCAACCTCCATGTGAGCAAACTGCCTCCTCTCTCCTACCACCTTTAGCTCACTCACACATGTTGTGCTTGCGTGCGATGTACCGCAAGATGGCGTTACTCTGGGTGATCTTGTTCTTCCCATCCATAAGGTAGGGCAGCTAGAAGGGGAAAGTTAACATGAACCTAGTCCTCCCGGTCCTGCACTCGTCTAGAAAAGAGGAGACTTGCAAGGTGTGAACATGAGAGAGTAGAAACCGGGAGAAATAACAAAATAAATAGAAAGTAGCACTTGGTCCTCACCTGATTCTAGACAAGGGTGCTTGCTTAATCCTTTGTGTAATCATGAATATGTGTGTGCTGTGTGTCATCGTGAATGTGTGTGTGTGTGTGTGGCATATAGGCTTTTCTCAGAATACTTTGAAAAGCAAAATGTAAATATTTTATACCTTAAAGCAAAACTGTAAGAGTAGTGTACTCATGGATACATTAAAGAACAGGTAATTTTTTTTTGTAAAGATTTATTTATTTTATCTGTGTGTATACATTGTTGTTATTTTCAGACACTCTAGAAGAGGGCATCAGATCCTATTCCAGAGGGTTGTGAGCCACCATGTGGTTGCTGGGAATTGAACTCAGGACCTCTAGAAGAGCAGTTGGTGCTCTTAATTGCTGAGCCATCTCTCCAGTCCAAGAACAGGTGTTTTTAACAACCATGACACTTAAGGACACATTTAGGATACCATGAAAATATCTGGAATCTGTCTATCACTGATAAAGCCACAGACCTGGCTAGCAACTCATGTCTCTTATAGCCTGTCTTTGAGAGGAGAATGTCAGTGTTTCTTAGACGTTAGTAGGAAATAAAATGTTCTTCTCAGTTCTGTTCAATGACCCTTGAATTCTATCTATTCTATAAACGTGAAGAGCCTCTATCCTACATTCTCCCAAACCAGAGATGAAAACAGATATACTTGAAGGCCTTCCCTTCTGCCCACTCCTCCAAAACCACCTACGTTAGGAAAATCCAGATCTAGCTTGAATTTCACGTCCAGCCATTGGCTTTTATCATAGTCAGGAGCTGTAAGAGAGAAGTAGGACCCAAGCCCCTTACCGAACTAGCTCAGAAACGACTTAGAACTGATATCTCAAGTTCCCAATCCCCAAAAGCTAACCCTGCGTATTAAGATGGGCTTGAACAGCAAGAGATAACAACTCTATGGGCCTCTCTTGGCACAGTTCCCAGCCTACTGGAACAAGGGTCCCACACGATCTCGGTGTGGTGCAACCCTCTGGGTAAAAGACAGCTGTAGGGCACCCACAGATATTCATTACCTTCCCCACACGTGTACCGTTTCTCCTCATAGCGGGTATCAGTAAACTCCAGGAGCATGCGGATGGCATGAGCCAGCTAAGAACAGGGGATGGAGAAAGACCACGGTCAGAGCGCCCGCGCGATGCCCACTTGCTCTTAACCCTCGTCCGTCAACGTCCCCAACCCAACGCTGACAAGCCCCTGCATCCTGTCGAGGAAAATTGTCGTTAGGCAGCCCCTTCGCTCACGCCCGGGAACTTCCAGTCCTTTCTTCCTCAACCTACGGGCCTGGGGACCCCATAGGCCTGCTGGAGATCGGCCGACCGGTCCCTGACTCCCACCCCGATCCCCACCCCTGCCCGGCCGCCCGCACTTCTTTATCCCAGCGGTTGGGCTGGCGAGGGGCCACTCACCCCGCGGATATCCCAGTAACCCAGAACCATAGATTTGGATGACATTTTGGGTGATCTTAGCCCCTTCGGGGATACGCGATGGACTGTGGGCGGCTAACTTTATACTGGACTCTGTGGGCCGGGCCAACGCGACCGAACTGGCTCCTCCCTTCTCGCTCTGTGCTCCACCCGTCCTCCGCGTGGCCACTTGGCTGTGCGCAGGCGCAGCTGCTGCGGCTCCTGAAGTGCTCTGGTGTGAACTTTTCCCAGGGCTGTTGATGCATCCACTCTTCTGGAAGTTGGGGCCTGGACCTTAGTTACCTGGGGGAGAGTGAGTCATGTTGCACAATTGAGCTGGCATTGAGGGATTCTGACCACAAGGGAACCCCTGTCTTTGGCTCCCTTGGTGGGACAAGGGAAAGGCTGAGAAGGAATGCATGAAAAATAATAACAAAAACCAATAATAACAACAACTTAGACACATAAAACTGTGAGGTAGGAAACGATTCAGGTATAAAGTACTTTGGGGGTAAAAACGTTTTCTATGCAAGATACAAATGGCTCTGTGAAGTCTGAGGGAGATTGGGGACACTGAACATGGCCACTGTGAAAAAGGGTAGGTCATGCACATTGGAAATGCCTCAAAGGACACTCCAGGAAAGAGGAGAGAAGAGCAAACACTGAAAGGTGAGAAATAGCTAAGCAAGACAAACAGCAGATGCTGTCGACTTAGGCTGGTTTATGGGAGGACAAAACATTAAGCGTTTGGGGGCAGGTTGCAAAGGGTATTGGACGGCCAGACCAGGGTTTGAGTGTTTTCTCTCTGCTCTGTGAGAGGTGTATACGATCTAGATCATAATGTCCACTAGAAGTTTAATGCAACACATGTGATTGTTTTTAAATGGTTTGCTTCTAGTTTTGTTTTGTTTTGTTTTTAAAAAGGGGTGTGTGAATCCATAATATACTTTATGTAGCCCAATATATAGTTTCAGAATGTAGTATGAAAATTATTGAGATGTGTTCTATTTTTTTTTTTGTTTTAGTACCTTACACTTAAAACACACCTTCACTAAGAGTAACCTCATTTTTAAAAAAAGATTTATTTATTCATTTTGTGTATGTAAGTACACTGTTGCTCTCTTCAGACACACCAGAAGAGAGCATTGGATCCCACTATAGATGGTTGTGAGCCACCTTGTGGTTGTTGAGAATTGAACTCAGAAACTCTAGAAGAGCAGTCAGTGCTCTTAACTGCTGAGCCATCTCTCCAGCCTCACTCTTATGCTCAGGATCCACACACGTCTACTTCATGAACTGTATGACTCTGGATGCTTTGCCGGAATGAATGATACAACCAGGATCCTCTTCAGGCCGCTGCTCTGGCTTCTTTACGTAGAGTGGACTGGAAGAAGTCCTGCTCTGCAGTCCCTCGGTGTTTATCAGCATATCTATTGTGGGTAGGTGCTATTTTAGGTGCTGGGGAAGTAGAACTGGAAACAGTAGACAATAGTCCCTGCCCTGGAGGAATGTACATACTAATGGGGAGAGGTGGAAACCAGCAAATATTGAGTGTATAGTAAGTTGGAGAACTGTAACCATATTATGGAGTAAAACAGCAAAGAAGGGTAGAGGGAGCAGGTGGAGGCTCCTGTCGGAAGGGGACTTATTATTTTAAAGATTGTGTTTATAGTGGTCTTATATGAGAGATGTCCACTCTCCAGTGGTTCCTGGAAGCAATCTACTGTGCTGGTGCAGGAGGGAGAGAACTCCAGCAGAGAAATGTCAACATACAGGGAGGTGGCACTTTATAGGCAGCCTGGGAGTGAAAGCCACAGACAAGAGACAAGATGTGGGGGCCTGAGCTGCTGTGGCATGACACTTAGAAGCAGGGGGATGAGAAGAGTCTGAAAGAGTGGCTGGTGTGGTGAAGGGAAACCAGAGGAAGCCATTGGGAGGACCAAGTAAAAGTCTACATCGAATGTGGCTGACAGTTCACATGTAATGAAGTCTGAGAATGGACAGTTGGATTTGGCAACATAAGCGTGATAGTTCCTGTGAGACAATATGAGATTTGGGGGATGTTCCTGCAGCGTGAGGAAGAACCAAGCTTCCGTGCTCACACTCACGGTTCTGGAGGCTGAAAAACGAGCAGATGCTCGCTCATCGTCAGTGCTGGGCAGGGGAGAGGATGCGTGAGCTATTGTGGAGGAGTTGAGTTGGGGGAGTCCAGAGTTGCTCTGCTCACCCTCCACAGCCCATTTCTCCAGGCCTCCCAGCACCTACTCCCCGAGTCTGGGTATGAGAAGTGATGTCTCCCCATTAGTTCAACTCAATCAAACTTTAGACTTTGTTAAAGGACATTTTTTTCTAAAATAAAGAAGAAATGGTACAGAGACACATGACTCTATAATGCTTGGGTTTATTCCTCCCAAGGAAACAAAAGCCAGTGACAAATTAACTTGAGGCATGAGTCTAAAACTTGTAGAGCATACCAAGAGGATAGTCTAAGTGTTCTACTTCTTCGATAATATATCCCAATTTAGGCTAAATAACTTTGTGATTAGGTGTTCTGCCCAGTTTATAGAACAAGGAATGGAAGCCCAGAGAAGTTTGATGGGCCACTTAAGTTCCTTGGATGGTCCAGGATTCAGACTGAAGATAGCCTAATGCTACTTCAGTTTTGCTGGCTCCCCTGTGCTTGGCTAGCCTTAGAGCCTCTTACCTTGCCATGGCCTTTTCTATGAAGTTAGGGGAGCACTAGGGTAGAGCATGCTTTCTTCGAATCCTGTAGATTTCCCCTGGCTTTCAGCTCTGAGATGGGCCAAGGCCAGTGGGTTAGTGGCTCCTTCCATTCTAAGACCTTAACTTTTTTGAATTTGCTAGCTTGCCCCTAACAACTCTAAAGGTCTCTCTTTCTCTTTCTCTCTCTTTTGGTAAAGGTTTGCTTTCATATTCTGTACCATACCATATTCATATTCTGTTCCATACCAACTATAAGAGAGGATTTTGTGAGGCTAGGCAGTTGAGAATGAATGATAGAGTCTGTCTGAAAATAAGGTATTTAGCTCTGGATGATGTTATAGTCTTGGATTAACTCAGCCAAAAGAGATTTCCTGGACAATCTTAAGAACCTGTTAGGGGCTCTTGAATCCATGAGAACATCATACCTTAACAGTAGGATTATCTCAATTGAAGCCTAGCCTCTTGTCCTTGGAGACGAGTTCATTCCATGAGTTTTGAGCCGGAAGTAAACTATATATGCCACGAGACAGTACACGACACAGACAGCCCTAACTCTTCACTTAACCCTAGGGCAGAGATCCAAGGAGTGGGCCAGCTTGCCTGAGTTCACACAGTGGACCTGAGGACTCTCACCTCCCAGTGCAGTATTCCTATGTACTGCCACTGAAGGGACCAGTAGGAGGAGGCTCAAGGCTGACTCACCTAGCAATACTGCTTGAAAGACAAAGCTCCTAAGGAGAGCACATGGTACCTCACTTAAGGCTCCTCTGCATCACCAGCCAGTGTGAACAAAGCCTGCAGCTATCAGCTGAGCATTCTGTGTCTCCGTGACATGCTGTGCCTACAGTTGGACTAGGACCTTTGGATTGGGCTGGGAGCCATGCCCCATAGGAGAGTGATGGTGTATGTAGCCTCATTTTGGAGCTTATTTAGAGAGGAGAAAGAATGCACCATAGTCCCCAAGGCTGATCCTCGCTCTAGGTTACAGTGGATTCTCTCTTTAGTTCAGTTGTAGTTTAGTTTGGTTTGGTTAGGTGTGGTTCCATTCTGTTCTGTTCTGTTCCGTTCTGTTCCATTCTTTTCCTTTCCATTTGGTTCGGTTCGTTTTGGTTCGGTTCGGTTCAGTTGCAGAGTTGTTGCTCTTTCATGCTTTGTTATCCCAGCTCTCTGCTTCCTCTCTCTTTGGTTCCCATCAGGCCCAGAATAAATGGCAAGGGTGTGTGTGTCATATAACAAGCTTAAAGATGCTTTTTATTGGAAGGATTACGACTAAAGAGATTAGGAATAAGACCAGGAATTGGTATGCCAACTTAGGGTGTGGGGTAAAATAAATAGTAACCAGAGAGGGGCTCCAACCCGATGAGGGTACCATTTGTCTCAGTGTCTGGACCTGTTCATCTTCTTGGCTGTGATCCAGGATGTGTGGCTTGCCACTAACTGATAGAGGACTTCCAAGAACTCTAACTGGGTACCAAATACTCCATCTTGCATGTGAAAGGTCCTTGGTCCTAGAGGTATTTGAGCTGGTCTCTAATGAGTCATCTAAAGGGAGAAAATAATTCAGACGGGGCTGATTCCTAGTGAGGGATCCCCAGAGCGTATACCACCAATATGATTAGAACTTCAAGACACACCTGAATGGATGAAGCTGAGTCCCCAGAGAAATATCCCATGCCTAGTGTCCCCAGATCTCCCTTTCTCACTCCAGGAGAATTAAAAACCTCTGAATAGGAGTCAGAATCCCAGGGCTTCCTCACCCCCAGCATCCTTCTGACTGCCTCCAGCCGGGCCTGGATCCGTGGAGCCTCCTGTGGACACAGCATCTGCAGCTCTCCAGGTCTCATGTGAAGTAGCTGGCTTCCCACTAGGGACCCGAGGGTCCTTACAGTGCTGTAAATAACAATGGTGGAATCCACCAGAGGTGGGCAGATACTAGGTCTTAGTATTTGGGTAGAGAAGGAAAGTTGGGGCTACAGGAATTAGGTGTCTTCAGGTACAGGAATAAGCCTATTGAACCATAGAACTCCTAGGTTTGAGGGCAGAAACACTTTAGAAGAGAATGTTCTGGAAGGGAAGGGTGGCTACGGTGGGCAGCCCAGGTTCTTCTAGAATTCACTCCCCTTGACTCTTTCTCTTTCACTACATATGGTCTCCCCACGGGGTGCCCGGCCCTAGGCTCAGGCAAGCAGCTTTCATTCAGTAGAGAAAGCCTAAGATGGAATCATCATGTACCATGGGAGCTAGGTTACATGTTCTAGGTCTCTGAGGGGGAATGGGCTCCGTGGTTCCCACCTGAGCCCTTTACAAGGCTCTCCCCTCATCCCCCAGGGGGCTGGTCACTCACACAGTGGAGAAGTTCTCTGCTTGTAGCCAGGCCGTGACCTCCTCAGGCTTTGAGCTAAGGCGAAGCATTGGGGCCTGGAATCAAGGAACACCAGAAGTCAGAAGGCATCCCATCTTACAAACACACACAGCCTCCCATATTGGGTCCCTTCTACTGAGATCCCCTCAGGCCACTTAGCTTACCTGCTGGTTTTCTAGTTTGGTAGGGACCCTGGCTTAGTCTTTGTTCAGACCCCACAATGAACTTGGCACAGAGGAAGCACGCAATGATATTGATTAAACTGAACTAAGATCTTCTCTGTTTGTCACCCAATCCTCCCTACTACCACCTCTGACTTAGGACTCAGGACTTCTGGGCATCCCAGCATGGGTAGTACCCTAAAGGATGATTGCCGGTGGCCTTGTGGGGCTCCGGCTGGCAAGGGCTCCAGGATATTGCTGGGAATGTAACCAGTCAGTCCTGCTTCGTTCTTCACCAGCCACCATCGCTTGCTCTGGTCCAGAATCTGCGGAGAATCACCGTATCAGCCCCCAGAGTCTCCATCCTCCCATCCCCTCTGTCCCCAAGACTGTGTCTTCCCTCGACCTTTCCCATTTTCCTTCTCTATCTGTAAGCCACCCACTCCAGGCTAACTGTACTTCCCACCAACTGCCACTTTTTTCCGGCTTCAAGCATAGGCCTCACCTCCAGAATCTCTCCCTGTGCCACAGTCAGTTCTTGGCCATTCCTTGCTTCAAACTCGTACAGGACTTGCATTTTCAGGGCTGCTCTGCCAGGGCTGGGGCTGGAGGGTGGGAGGTTTGAGTCCTCGTATTCAAGGATATGGTTGTACGGCTCATCCTGAGGGAAGTGTTGGCTGCTGGACATCCTAGAACGTCTGACGTGAAAGACAGATTCAGGATGGATGGAGAATGGGTATTGTGCCCCTGGCCAGCCACAAGAGCCCCGGGATAGCTCCTAGTATGGTTTGTTGATGACTTTTTTGGGTTTCTATAGGATTGGATGGTGATAGTGTTAGCTGGGGATTAGGGCAGGTGGCTTTACAGGACAGGGGAAGCTCTGAAATGCCCTTTGTCCCCACATTTCTAGTAGTAGAATTTTCTGGATCTTGCTTCTGCTCTGAGTACTTTACACCTGATCTATGGGGACTCAGAGGCTACAAGGAACATTTGGAGGCTAAGAGGTAAGGAACTCCATTTTCACCCAAGGTAGCAGAGACATCTTTGCATGTGTCTGTGTCTGGCTAAGGGAAAGTACAGATGGTCTCTGGGATTCACAGGTCCTGTACCTCCCTCCCAGGACCTCAAGAAACCACTAAGCATGTGACATACCGGAGGGAAATCGAATCCTGGTTTCTTAGGGGTTTCTGTAAGCAAGAAAACCAGAGTGCGTTAAAATGGGGGGGGTAGCTAGCACAGTGGCAGGGAGGAGCTAACCAGCCCTGCACCGACCAGCTGCAACCGCCTTCTGTCCACTGCTCACCTCCCCAACAGGTACCCATCTAACCCACTCCTTGGCTGTCACGTGATTTTGATCTGGACTGGAAGAGCTTTGCGACGATCTCAGTGCTAAGCAACCCTTACCATGGAACGGGGCTGTGGAATCTGCCAGCCATCGTAGAATATGGGTTGGTAGGGTGGTGGTTCGCTGCCTTGCCAGTCAACCCTGAGGGGAGAGCAAAGCTGAGTCTAGGGCCACTGTGGGATGTAGAAAGGGAGGAGATGGGAAGGCCTGGCCTCAGTGATCTGTGGCTAACGGAGACATGGTGCGTATATACCGATGAAAAGCTACAGGAAACCCACAAAGGAGCAAATGGTTCCACAGGAACATGTCTAACAGTGCAAGCATCAGTGGGTAGCCTCCTCTTGGTTCCCAAGTACAGCTATGCTGCCTCCCTAGAATTAAAAGAGTGTAATGTGGAGTATTGGGGCTGGAAGACCCCTTTGGGGACTTCTGAAGACTGACCCTACCCCTTCTTATTTATTTGTTTGTTTATACTGAAAATACATTTTTTTTTCCGTGCAATATGTTCTGATTATGGTTTCTTCTCCCCCAGCTCCTCCCAGATCTTTCCCTATCCCCACCCACCCAAATCCACGCTCTTTCTCCCTCTCACTAGAATACAAACAGGCATCTAAAAAAAACTCAAAATAAAATAAAATTAGATAAGACAAAAAGCAACCAATAATAGGACATTAACAACAAGAAGGAAAAGGGCCAAAGAAAAGGCTCAGGAAAAGCACCTAGATGCAGTGACACACGTGCTCACTCACAGAAATTCCGAAAAACCACAAAGCTAGAAACCATAATATATACTCAAAGGACTTGTAAGGAAGAGAAGACGAGGAGGAGGGAGAGGAGGAGGAGTTGGGGAGGAGGAGGAAGCAGAAGCACCAGCAGCAGCCACCACCACCAAAGCATGTGACAGAAGACAAAAGACATTCAAAAAACGCTATTCACTGGCCATCTACTGCTGTGCACAAGGCCCAGCCTCTGGAGAAGTTTGTACACTCAGTGAGACTCTGTTAGAGAAAACTAAGTTTTCATTTGTGAGCAGTTGTCAATTGGATAGCTTCCAAGTTCTGGATAGAGGCTCAAGCCCACTTCTCTCAGCACTGGGACCCCAGCTGGCCCAGACCTGTGCAGGCGCTGTGCATGCTACCACAGTCTCCTTGTCCCACCCTTTTTAAAACTTTTTTTTTTCAAAAGATTTATTTATTTATTTATTTATTTATTTATTTATTTATTTACTATATGTAAGTACACTGTAGCTGTCTTCAGACACTCCAGAAGAGGGCGCCAGATCTCACTACGGATGGTTGTGAGCCACCATGTGGTTGCTGGAAATTCAACTCAGGACCTTCGGAAGAGCAGTCAGTGCTCTTAACCTCTGAACCATCTCTCCAGCCCTAAAACATTTTTTTTTTTAAATTTTGAGACAGGGTCCACTGAGTTGTCCAAACTTTCCTTGAACTCACTCTGTAGCCTCGACTAGCCTTGAACTTGCGATCCTCCTGCCTTAGCCTCCGGGATAGCTAAAATTGCAGGCCTGTGCTGCCGTGCCTGATCAGTTCAGTATTTTTCTAATCTGTTTGTGGTGTCCCGGCAGCAGCTCTATTTCCTTAACACTAAACTGCACAAAGAACTTCATTGTAGAAGACACATTCTAGTGAGGCTGCTCTGGCTAACGCCAGGATGGGGCTGGTACTTGGCCCTCACTATCCGTTGCATGCAGCTCAGTACTGTGCCATTTCTGGACTCCACATTTACTGCTTGAGAATGCTTACTCGCTTCTGGAAATCTCTCTCCTTGCCTCACTGGGGCAGCTGAAAAATTTACCTCTACATTTACTATAGCTGCTCACTTTATGATAAATGGCTCCTATATATCTGTTTATTACTCCATTGTACTTCCTGGCTGGGGCAGCGAGGGGCTCTCTTTCTACCACTATGGCTGAGTCACTGGTACTGCTGAATACATGTTTATTTACTAGGAATGAACTCTGCTTCATTGGTGCCTTCTCTGTGCCCTATAATATGCTCAGGTCTTCTGTTGGCCAGGTAATGACCTCTTTTAAGCTATGATCCTAACTGGTGCTTCACCAAGCCTCCTGGGAATGTGATTAGATGTTGGGCCTGTCCTTTCTTACCTCTGATTGCAGCCTCTACCACAACTGTACTGAAACTGGTCCGTTGGAAGGGCTGATAATCAGACTGGAGATGGTTTGTAGTTCAGTGGTGGAGTGCGTGCCTAACGTGCTCAAGGCCCTGCGTTTGGTCTCTAGCACCAGCAGTGGGGTGATCCTGGGAACTTGTGATTGTCAAGTCCTTTGGCTGGTGTGTTCCTTACCTTTCTGGATTATTACACTGTTTGGTGTTACTTACAACTTTGGATCATTTTATCTAAAAATCACCTATTTTCTATATTTCTTTCACATTGAGCTGTTCACTTCTAGTTATTTTAAGAAATAGGGCCCCTGTAAGAACACATCTGACTTAATGGATTAGTTATCCAAATGTTGCCACTTTAGTAATACTGGGATTGTTTTGCTCCCTCATTGGTATTGTTAAATTTTTATCTAACAAGTTTTCCAATGTTGCAAATATGTGCGTGTATGGCAGGGTACATATGGTTCTTGTGTGGGGTGTGCACACATTAATGTGTGTGCTTATGTGTGTGATTATGGAGGCCAGAGGTTGATGTCATGTCGATCTTACTTTTGGAGACAGTCTCTCACTTAACCTGGCACACTTCTCTCTAGCTAGGCTGCCTGAGCTACTGCAGGGACCCTCCTTTCTCTGCCCTGACCCTGACCCTGACCCCGACACTGGGGTCACAAGAAACAATGCATGCTTGGCTTTTCTGTGAATACTGGGGACTTAAATTCAGGTCCTCACACTTGTGCGGCAGGCATATTATAGACGATTTCTCAAAATTGTAAAGTAACACTGGTTTTTGAAACATAAAATGACATAGCTAACATGGCTATCCGATGCCAAAGTGACTGGATGACAACCTTTGAGGCACCATGGTCTCAGTCATGCACAGGCTCTGCTTTCCTATCTTAAGAGTACTAGACATCAGAGCTGTCCCCAAGGGCTATGTAAGCCCAGTGCAGCCATAGGATCCAGGGTCTACAACAGAGGTCCAGAATCTGTTTCTTCATTTATCGACTAGACAAATAAAGCCCATAAAATAGATCATTTGAGTATAAACAATCCAAATGTCCATTGAGAGATAAAGAATAAACAAAATGCTGCATGCTCATACAAAGGAATATCTGTTGATCACAAAAGCAAGGAAATTCTGACTTATGCTATAATATAAATGACTTTGAGGACATAGGGATAAAATCAGCTGGTCACAAATGGATGCTCCCTACCTTACTTCTCTTACATAAGGTCCATAGAATAGGCGAACATACATGACATACAGCAAAGTTCGTTAGGGGGTTGAGGGAGCAACATGGGGAGTTACCCTTTATGGGTACAGCCTTTCCTTTTGGGATGAGAGCATTCTGGATCTGGAAAATGGTTTTGGTACACAGTATCAGTATAAGCTTAATGCTACTGAATTATATGCTGAAATTGCTACATTTTGTTTTGTATATTCTACCATTAAAACAAGTAGGTTGCATTGGAACTAATTCATGTCTTTAAGTGAATGGGGACAAAAACGTCACATGGGCCTGAACTGAAAAGAACTGCTCGTTAGGCAAATATGTGGTTGTTTCCTTTCCCAGCCCGAGGCTCTCAACTGATGTCTCTCTGCTGATGGCTCTGGGGTTTTGATGAGCTCTTCTATTTTAGTTTGAGTCCATCTACTTTGTGGGTTCTCTTTTGACTCTGACTTCTTTTTGCCGTCTACCTGCTTACCCTTCTGCCTGGTGTTTTGTTTTATTTTGTTTTTTTTTTTTTTTTTTTTTTTTTTTTTTCAAGACAGGGTTTCTCTGTGTAACATAGCCCTGGCTGTCCTGGACTCCCTTTGTAGACCAGGCTGGCATCAAACTCAAAGAGAAATCCCTTGCCTCTGCCTCCTGCTTGCTGGGATTAAAGGCATGCACCACCACTCCCAGGCACCTTCTACCTTCTTCATGTAGCCATTGCCCAGAGCCCTGCTTTCTGCTATCATGAATTAAAACAAAAACAAACTGCTTAGGGAAGCAAAGATGGGGCTCCCACTGGATTACACACAAGCCTTTCACACTCTGTCCTTCCAGATACTCTGATACTATGGTATCACATAGGTGGGACCTCTTGGCTGGGAGCCCAGACGCGTGACCTCTGCAGGCAGTTCCTGTGGTAACTTCTTAGCCTGGGTGAGTTTCCCTCCCTCCCCAGTTCCCAGGCTCTCTAACTGCTCCCATGTCCACCCACGACCAGCCACAGCAGCATGGCTTCTCTGGCTCTCTTAACTCCTGTCCTGAAGGTTGCTGGATCAACCTTCTGATGTCACCTCCATGGCATCTCTTATGTCAGTTCTGAAATTCTGAGCTGGACTGAGACCAAGTTTTCACTTTGTCCCTGGTGAAAATGAGCATGCCCCTTAGGAGAGGGCTGGTCTTGCTGGGTCTTCTCTCCTGAGGAAATGTGTTTCTTCAATGGGCAAAGGCACTGCTCAGTGCAAAGTTGGGCACTCCTTATGGAGTCCCCCACATTCTCTGGATGTGGTTCTGGCTTGTCATACTGTCACAGCGGGCTACGCATCATGTTCCTCTTTGGGTTTTCCATGCCCCATGTCCTCACTTACCAGCTGGTGGTCCAGGCTGTGCCTAGTGACTTCCAGAGAGTGTTCTCGGGTGGGCTTAGACAGGAGTGCAGCAGGTCTATTGCTTTGGGGGTGAGGAGAGGGGAAATCACTTTGGCTGCAAGGCCAGGCTCAGGACACTGAGATAGGATCTGGAGGAGGGATGGAAATAGAAGGGATCAGTAGTCTTAGAAGGGAATCGGAAAGGTCCAGGGCCCTCCCCGCAGCTCTGTTTCCTTCCTTCCTTCCTGCCTGTCCCCCACTCCCTCCATGACCTGGCGTCCTTGACTCTGTTGCCAGCCTATTTGGTCTGTTGGGGGTTTTGCCTTGAGTGGCATCCTCTTGAACGTGCTTGTTGAATAAAGGGAAGGTTCCACAACTTCCTCTGCCCTCCTGCTCCCCCAGCCTCCGCCCCTTCCTCTGCTGCCCCTGGTCTTCAGCTTGTCCCCTTTGCCCTCCACTCACGAATTTCAGGGTTTGGAAGATGAGGCCCACGAACTCAGGGGCGCTTGTTTCCTGTAGCCGCAAGGCCAGCTTCCCCTGAAGACACAGGACAGTGTTGGTTACCATCCTTTACCACCTTCACCAGAACCCTAGCACCCCAGAAGTGATCTATGCCTTGGCTTAGAGCCTGGTACCCTCTAAAAGTCCAGAGACAAGGAGAAGCTGGAGAAGGGAAAGGCTTGGGTAGCTGACATCAGAGAGAAGGGGAGTTAGGGGCAAAGGGCCCAGAACTGACCAGAGCTACTAACCAAGAGGTTGAAGCTAAACTTGATCTTCTGGAAGCAGTCTATGTACTCTGCTTCTGTTACCCCTGTGGGAGAAGGAATAAAGGTGGGGTCTGGGGCTCCTCCCAAGTCGACCCTGCATCTCTCCCCTGACATGGAGCACTTACCCTTTTCAGACTTTTTCTTTTTTCTCCCAAGTCTTGTCTTCTTATGACTGCCTTTTGCCTGGATCTCCTTCAGCTTCCCAGCAAACAGCTCAATGTCTCTTAGGACATGGGTCAGCACCTCCTAGACCCCCAGCAACCCATGGCCTTGAGTAGACAGTTATTAAAACCCTGAAGCTCCCAACCCTGGTCCTGCTACAATCCCACCATAAGTCCCAGCCTTGGTCCCCAGCTCTGCCCTGTCTATGTTAGGAGTCTGTAAGCCTCAGCAGGCCTCCTTCAGTTACCTCATCCCTTTCTGGGTCCTCAGGAGAAGGAGCACGCCTCGGAGGAGGAGGCAGAGTGAAGCCATTGGGTTCTCGAGCACTTGGGTAGCGTGTCAGGGACCTTGAGGATGGTGAGATGCCTGTGGTGGATGGGGAGGGACCATGAGCCCAGAGAGTCTTCGACTTGATCCAAACCTTCTCTGAAACCTGCCTTCAGACACAAACTTACTGCGTTCTGAGGTCATGTTCAGTGGCTGTTCTGGAGGGAACCTGTGCTCTGGAGAGAACCTCTGCTCCGGAGGGGGTGCCTGTTGTATAGGGAGTGGCCTTTCCAGAGGAGGCCCCTTCCATCTGTCCTGGCTTGGATGATGGACTCCAAATCGAGGTCTGTTGAGGGCATAGTAAAAGATATAACTTTGATAACATCTTGAGAGAGAGAGAGAGAGAGAGAGAGAGAGAGAGAGAGAGAGAGAGAGAGAGAGAGATACAGACAGACAGACAGACAGTGAGACAGAGAGAGAAACCTAAGGCCACACTTCTGCCCCGACCTCACCATCTTTCTCTAAGGATCCTACTTCATCTCCATAGCCTCCACTTGAGCCTCTCTGTCTCCATCCTGTTTCATCTGCCCAGTCTTTGGGCTTTCCTGGGTTCTATAACAGCCTCTGGAGATAGTATCCAATACACTCGATGCATTCCCCATACCTTTCATTGGTCTAAGTCTTTATTAGTTCTAGGCTTAGGTTTGTTGGGTCCCAGGACCATGAGTTCTTCTAATGTGTAGCCAGGATGTAACCCTTAAGCATGAGCTAGGAGACCTTATATGTCACAGGCAGAGGCAGCCTACCTTTCTTCTAGTTCTTCTTCCAGGGCCTTCTGCAGGCTTGTCCTCAGCTGCTCTGCCTGGAGGAAGCAGCAGGTATTACATATGTGTGTGTGTGTGTGTGTGTGTGTGTGTGTGTGTGTGTGTGTGTGTGTATGTATGTGTGTGTGTGATGATCACCAGACTCCACCCCTGGCCACCATATCCAGTCACTCACCCCTACTTCCTGGCATTGGAACAGCAAAGTGCTGATGCCTGGCAGGCCAGACTCCTGCACAGTGACAGATAAGATGGAGTTGTAGGAGCAGGTGTTAAGGGCTACGTCTATGGCCTTGATGTTGTCCAGGCGGTAAGAATCCAGGTCCTCCTAAGGCAGATGGAAAGGCCAAGTGTCAGGTCACTGAGAGCCACTGAGACCCTGAAAGGGTCATCATCCCTGCCCGCAGTGGGGTGGTAGAGTTTCCATCCTGATTCTTAGGCTTCTGCCCCACTTCCCACCCTGCCTCTACCTAGCTTGAGATGTGTGTTGGATGTGGAGATGCACTGAGAGGCAGAGGAAGTACCTGATCTTTACCCTTTAGCTTCCTGGGTTAGCTAGGGCCCATCTCTAGGTTTACAGAGAAGGCTGACCTTAGTCTCAATGTCCAGCAGCTGGAGCCAGCCATCCCTGACCTGCAGGAACAGGTCTTGGCTCCACACTCGGCCCTGGGCATCCATCTCCTGAAGCTTCTGTAGGGCATCCTTGGGCTCCCGGACTCTCTGTGTCCCCAGCTTACATGTCATCAGATGCTAAGGGGAGAGGAAGAGACAGGTCTTAGAGCTTTGGAGAGAGGATCCCATATAGTTAGCAGTCAGGGAAAAGACAGCGAGGGAAGAAGGTGTGCCCTTGATTCCCCCTGTAGGGAGATCATGTTTCTCAATACAACCTATAGAAGTTGGGTTCTTGAAAAGGCTTCCAGGCCTAGAGCTAAGGTGATACTTGGCACATTCCAGGCAGGACCACCATGCAGTCATTGGTGTGGGTTCTAATTATCCAACAAAATAATCCACGTGTGGGTTGTAGAACTTTCCTCGGTCCCTGTGCTGCATTTAAGACCTACTGCCCCCGGGTCAGTGACTTCACTTGCCTGACCCCTGCCTTTTGCCATACCTTTTGCCCATACCCAGATGTCATTCCAGCTCTGCCAACCCAGTGCCCTGGGGGCTCTCAGGAAGATTTAAGCATCCTCTTTCTGATTCTTGCACAGAGAGGGCTGAAGCACTCTCAGCTTCCCCTCCCCCAAGTCCTTGCCTTCTGCCTGTCCCATGGTTTGGCAGCTTTCCCTTAGCTACCCTCCTCTCTTCCTACAGCCAAATGTTGGCCTCTTGAATCACCCTCCATTTGCCTCAGGCTCCTGTTGGGGAGAATCAGTCTAACTCCTGCCCATGGACTGTCAATCCTCACTCCTGGCCAGCTGCAGCTTCTGGCCACACTGCCTGTAACTCAGCAGAGCCCCATAGCCTGTTGCCCTGAGCATGTCTCCTCTTGCTCTTGCCTGATGGCTCTCAATGAAGCCAATTCCCAGCCCTACTCTATAGAGAAGCTGAATAGTGGCTGGAGAGGCCCTTCTCCGCGGCATTGTGAGTTTCCTACTTGTCTCTTAACATCTGAGGCTACTGGGGTGGTAGTGGGTTCTGTCCAGCCCCCCCCCCCCCATGCACTGTGGTCCCTACCATGTCCTGGCTGAACAAGTTCTTCTGACCACATCCTTGTAGTTTTTTTTAACTTACTAAATTAAAAGTTTTAACATCCTTGTAGTTTTAAAGCCAATTAAAATGACAAGATCTTCAAGTGCCAGCTGTCCACTTGGGTGGGGTCACAGACTCCATTCCAGTGGCTCTACCTGGTCTGGGAGTGTAGGATGACTTTCCCTTCTGTGACACTGGCCCTTTTAGCTGCAACCCTCATACGTTTTCCCCAGCAGCCCTGTGCAATCCTAAACAAAGTGCAGGAGGTAGGTTGGAAACCAAGGAAATCAAAAGGATAGCTCTCTGTGGCTCTTGACTATTTACTCTGTCACTTCCGTCTAGGGACCCAGCCCCCATTCCCATAACCTCTAGCTGGGCCTGCTCTGCCCCCCGCCCCCGGAACTACCCTATACTCCCCCTGGCTTGGCAGACTTTTAGGCATCAAGATAGGTGACTCTGGCTCCACAGAGTTCAGTCAGGTTAAGCTGTTGTGTCAGGGTCAGGCATCTATGTTTTGGTAAGGCAGTGGACACACACAGGAACTCTAGCTTTATTCTGAAACTGCCTGGGCCCCAGAGGTACTCACCTCCACCCTGTGCTGCAAGAGGGTAGGTTCTGAGGCCAAGCTCTGGGAATATTCCTTCCGGTGCACTGTGGGTACAAAATCAAGGGGGGGGGGCAGCAGAAGGGAGGTGAGGCTCGGACAATTGCAGGGGCAATGGAGAAGATGGGGTTTGGAGAGCTTGGCCCAGAGTCGGGCTGAGCAGGGCAGGAAAGGCAGGAAGCTTACGGTAGATGGCTCTGCTGCTGGGCCGGGACATGTCGACACTGCTGAGGGCAGCTTCCTAGAATCACAATGAACCAGAGACAGTCATCAGACTAAGGAACAGGAATACAAGGTCTAGCTGTTACTGCTCTAACCTGGGGACTCTGTGACCAGAACCGAACCCCTTGACTCCAGGGGACCTATCTAGAGCCATCTGATGTCCTACCCAAGAAGTCCTCATCTTGTTAGGTTTGGAGGCCATGGACCAGGAGAGAAGGGTCTCTGGGGGGCAGGCAGCACTACATGTGTGGCTTCCCATATTTGAATCTGGGCTCGGATGTGAAAGATACCAGGAACGAGTTGCTTCTGTGGGGAAGGCAGAGGCCTCAGCTGCAGTAGCAAGCCTCTTGTCCAGCCCTGTTTTAGTTCTGCAGAAAGGGAGGAAGCTCCCAGCTAATGACCCTGCCTGGCAGAATGTATTTGAGTGTGGTGTGTGTGTCTCTGTGTGTGTGTGTGTGTGTGTGTGTGTGTGTGTGTTCAACAGATATAGAGATAGAAGACAGACAGACGTTTATATGGGGTGGGGGGTGCTCTGTGGAACTTGCTATGCACCTACACTCATCTGATGTCTGACTACCACTCCTGTCTCTTTTCCTTCTTGTGCTCCCAGATTTTCCCCCAGAGACCCTCCCCACCTGAACTCTCTAAATCCAGCTCGCAGTCAGCTGCCTGGTAAAGCCGTCTTTAACCACCACCAGAGTGTTCCCAGATGCCATTTCCAGCGTTGCCCATTCCTCCCTAACAACAGTAGTGGTCACCGCAGCCCTGACAGCACTCCAAGCCCGCTGCCAAGCCCCTCCTAACCCTACCTCTCTTAGTCTTTGCCATTCTCCATCCACTGGTACTTCTCCAGCACCAAGTGGTGAGCACAGCTTTAGCTCCAGTGACCCAGCGAGTACTCAAAACAACCCCAGAGCTGAAGCCGTTATCCCCACTTCTCAGATGAGGACTCTGCCATTCAGAGAGGACAACAGGCCTCAAGTCACACTGATTAATAGGGAAATGAACCAGAACTACGTGGCTTACAAATGTGTCCCTGTCACTAGGTGGTGGGTCACGGGGTCAGGGGATGGCTAGAACACACATCTTTTGAAGTAGAGTGGAGTTAAATGTCACGGATTTGTATGTGCTGGGTGTGTGTATGTGTCAAGAGAGTATGTTATTCCTGTGCCCCTCAACATGGTTTCGTGCATCTCCGTGCATCGATCTGCTCGGCGCCCACTTGGGTTCTTTGTAACCCTGGAATATCCTGAGCAAAGTGTAAGGAAGCACCCACACCCATTTATTGGGACTGTTATGAAAATAACAGAGAGTGGATAAGGTGACTCACAGATGGAAAAATGATTCTCCAAATGAGCATCATGGGAACACAGAGGAGGAGGCTGATCTCTGTTCCCTGCTGGGGAGAACCCCTTTCCTAGATAAGATTAAGGGGTGCTGGCAGCCTAACCCTTTCCTCTGCCTTCCCTTGCCTCCCTAGGCTGTGGCACTTAATTCCTGCTTCTAAATGGAAGAAAAAAAGAGCCCTTTTCTGATGAGCTCTGTCCCAGTCTTTCCCAGGATGGTCCCTGTAGGTCACTAGGGGTTCTTGTAGGCTGGTAGAGATAATTCAACAGCGACTGCTAAAGACACTACACCCAGGGCTGGGTGCCGTTTGACCTGCCTGGGCCCTTTTAAAGTCAGGCATTGGCCTTTGCTCTCCCTTGTGTAGATGTATAGAGCAAGGAAGGGTTATTTACAAGGCTGACCTTGGGGAGGCCTTCTAGAGCTCCTTGCCTTTCCTGGTCTCCAGCAGGTGTCTAAGTTCCCGAGGCTAATCCTTGCTCCTGAATCTAAGAAGACACTGCGAGATGCCCCAACTCTAGGAAGCCACGGGGGTGTCCATGTTGGCCCCAGGATCACCATTCCTTCCTATTTGCTGGAGATAGGTTCTTACCTGGTTGCCAGTGCAGCCTGGTTGTCTGGTCCCCCAAAGTGGCTGATGCTGGAGCCAGTGGTCCACTGCTGTTGGAGGGAGCTCTGTTTGGCTTCTCTGCCAGCGCCCCAGGCAGAGACCTACTGGTGATCAGGTGGCCTGAGAGCCAGGAAGCAGGCTTTGAGGAAGCCACACCTGTGGTCTTTGGACTCTAGAGGGTGGGGAGGCCTTTCAGGCCACCAACCGCACAGCATTGTAGTGGACCTAAGGAAGTGTCTGTGCTGACAGGTGTCAGAGTGTTACCAGAGACCCCTGCTCCCCAGCTTCCTCCTTGTTGGCCTCTGGCCTCAGGTGTGGCCCCCCCTCATCTCCCTACCTTTTACATATCTCCTCTGGGGCCCCTGGGTTAGCATCAGGCACTGGGGCCACAAACAAGAAAAAGGCTTATGTGGTCTCATGAGCCTAGTTTCCAAGTTAGGGACAGGCCGCTGATGGACCAGAAGCTCAAGAAAAGCTCTGAGTTGGTATGTGTGTTTTATGTTTATGTGCTGCACCCATGGGCTGTGATTGTGTGTGCCAAAGTCTTGCCTGTGAATAGGACATGGCCTGAAAGAGAAGTTGGGGTAGGGCCAAGGGTCACTTGGGCATGACAAAGAGGGCTCTTTTATCCTGGTCATGCCCACCTTCTGTCCCCTCTCCCTCCTACTCAGTAGGAGCTCTCCCCTCTGGTCACACTTGTTTACTCTTTCTTCCTCACCTTGCTCCATTCCCCCAGGCTCCAATAGATGCCTTCAAACCCCAAGGCCTCCCTTTGCTATTCAGGAACCTGCCTAGTTCCTGCAAGTTGCTTTATTTAAAAACCTCCTGTGGTACCTGGAGCAGGCCGGACTTCTTTTGTTTGTTTGTTTTTGTTTTTGTTTTTTCGAGACAGGGTTTCTCTGTGTAGCCCTGGCTGTCCTGGAACTCACTCTGTAGACCAGGCTGGCCTCCAACTCAGAAATCTGCCTGCCTCTGCCTCCCAAGTGCTGGGATTGAAGGCATGTGCCACCACCAGCCGGCTAAGGCCTGACTTCTTACCTTCTGGAAACTCACAGCTGGATATAGGAGCCCAGACATAAACAGACATCAAAGGAATAAGGCAAAAGAAGAAGGAAGCAGGGATGGGCAGGAATGCTCATATGGAAGCTAAGCCTCCTGGGACAGAGCCTCAGACCCTGCTGGGCTCTGTGGGAAGACTCCCGTGGATCCTATAATTGTAGTCTGCAGTCAGGACTCTGTTTTTGGCTTCCTCAGGACCTGCCGAGAGATGGCGGCCTCCTTCCCACCATTCATCTAGCATTGTCCTGACGGTCCAGGGGTTGGACTTAGGAGAGACTCCTCCCACCTGAATTGGTGTGAGCCCCCAGGAAGGTCCATTGGGCAATTAATTTCTGGGGCCTAGAGGTCAAACTGCCTGTTGGATCAGCACCTCACCATGATCCTGTGTGAACTCTCTAGACCTCCCTGGGCCTTCTGCTGGTTTGCGTCTCAGCCACATGTACCTGCTTTCAGGTTTGAATAGCCTTCATTTGTTTATTTATACTGGCACAGCCTCATCAAGGCCAGTCATATTCCATTCTCAGGCTTGGCTTGGGTGATTAACCAGGACTTCATTCTTCCCAGCTCAGAGGAGACCCTGTTCTTCCTCTGGGTCTCTCGAGTTAATGTGAGCACAGCAGGGATTCCCAGAGGATACCTGCAAACAGGGTTGGGCAGAGACTCAACCCATAATAGAGACCTCGCTGACATCTTTGGACAGAGAAGAATGAGTAACACCAGGAACCCTGAGGAGTGTGAACTCCGTGGTCCCTTAGGTGTCTTTAGGGATGGAAGATTCCACCAGGCAGGATCCTTGTAGCCTAGGAAGGTTCAAGGCTGGGAATGGAGCTTTTTGGTGCTAGGCATTATGGAAATTGGCTAAAGCAAGGCATTACAGAGGCCAGGCTACTCACCTCTAGGGATGGGAAAGGGAGCTTCTTTGGGAAGGCAGTTGTGGGTCCCAAGCAATCCTGGCTGTGGGATGAGGAGGTGGGGCTTGGATGGGAAGGAAGTAGAACCTGAGAAATCTCCTTGGAATTATGAGGCTACAGAGACTGGGGGAACTCTTTACTCATCCATCAATTTATTTATTCCTCAGCTTCCTGCCAGGCACCTGGCCAGGTGCTAGAACACACACACACACACACACACACACACACACACTTGTGAGTCACAGCCACTTCAAAATACAGCCTGAGTTCATCTCCTCCCTCCAAACATCTCAGGCCCCCTCTGCCATGGTCCCACCTCTGTGTGTCCCAGCCGGGGAACTGGAGTCATTAGTCCTCTCCTTCAGCCCCTACATCAGCCAGTCCCGTAGCCTCATGTGTGGGCTCTTCCTCAGTACATGGCAGATCATCCCTCCTCTCCCACTCTATGTCCATCTCCCTCAGGCCCTGTCAGACTGTCTGCCTCTGGCTACAACGGTGCAATAACTTGGTACCTTGCCTCCACCCTTGTTCCTATTCATCCTTCCCCCTTGGCTGTGAATGGATGGGGATCTCCCTGGAGTGGGAATATGGTTATTCATTTTTGAACCCAAACCACTTCAGTTCCGCTTACCACAGGTGAGGCCCTCCTTGAAGTCCAGGCTCCTGCTGTAAATACGCCTTATCTCCCACCAACCAATGCTACTTGCACTTTACCCTCCACTTGGAGGACATCTTGTAATTCTATTTGAGTCATGCCTCTGCACCTGACTAGGTGCCGTCTCTGCCTGGAATATCGGAGCACGTGCTGTACTTCGAATCTTCGGGTGACTCTTGCCTTCTGAGAGAGCTCCTTCTCCCTACCTAGGATGTGATGATTCTGGCCTTTGGCTCCCAGATACCTGCGGCGTGTGTCATTCTATGAGTGCCTGCCTCACACTGAGGGCTGTGACCCTATCTCTGAGTCTCTATGACGACCGAGATGAGAAGAGAAGGACTCAGTAAACAAATGTTGCACAGGTGACCATGCTCTGTCTGTTTGGGTGCATCAGAAAGATGCTCCAAGGAGGAGCTGACGGCGTCAACCCTTCAGGCCAGAAAGGAAGTGGGAAAGGGATGTCAGGTAGAGGCTGTAACGACTCTTTTGGGTGGAGAGGTAAAATGCATGGTGAGAAGCTGGGTATAACCATATCCAATGCCCGTGTGTGTGTGTGTGTGTGTGTGTGTGTGTGTGTGTGTGTGTGTGTACGAGCGCGCACATAGGCACACACATATGAGTGCAGTAGCAGATAATGGGGCCTGTGTATGTCTTCAGCACATATTAGTAGACTCTTGAGATTTTTACAGAAGTAGATGATGAATTGACTTCTGCTGTAGCCCGGGAAGGCTTTGCCATTTGTAGGGGTTCATATGTGGCTGCCGATGGGGACATCAGCATGCACATAAGGTCTCGGAATGAAGGACCAAGGAGATCCTCTGAACCATCTTAGCTTTACCCAGGAAGGAAGCCTGGATCCTTTAGAAGTGCCAGAACAGGCTCTGTTGAGAGGTGTCCAACTCCAAGGGCTGTTGGAGGGAGGAGCTCCCCATTATGGGATTGGTGGTGGGGGTGCAGTTGATTGGTAGGAGAGAACAATTCTTTGAGCAAACAAAGGAGTGGACCAGAGAGATGAAGGTCCTTCCCCGGGAACTTACATTTCTGAGGTAGAAGAGGTAAACTGACATGATGATTATAACCAGGGTCCTGGTAATCGAGGGAGGGTGATACGGGAGGGGATATGGATGAGAGTGTGAGGGTATGAAGGTTGGGAAGAAGTTGGGGTGCATGATCTCAGAGAAGATCCCTGGGAAGAAGGATCTGGGCTTCATGAGACAGAGCAGTGGGCAAGAGTCAGAGAAGGCGATCAGCCAGGCAAAGGTCCTGTGGCTAGGAGCGAATCAGATAGACGGTGTATGGGAGCGGTGGTAGGCAGTGGCCAGAACACGTGACCACAGTCTTGCAGGAGTCTGGCTTCCATCAGGATTGTGGGAGGACACTGAAGTTTGGAGTGGAGGAGTGGCGTGTTCTGATTTGTGTTTTAATCTCTTTGCCTGTTGCTGGGCAGTGGTGGCACATGCCTTTAATCCCAGCACTTGGGAGGTAGAGGCAGGCAGATTTCTGAGT